>NC_007091.3:4590701-4665701 GCF_000004695.1 Dictyostelium discoideum AX4
AAAATAATTAAAAAAAAAAAAAAAAATATCTAAAAGTTGATTATTGTAAAATAAAAAGAAATCTAGATTGAAAATTTATTTTTAGAATTCCAATTTTATTTTTTTTTTTTTTTTTTTTTTTTTTGAGAATTAATAAAACAGTGTGTGTTTTAAATTTTTTTTTTTTATATACAATTGAGTCACCTTTTTTTTTTTTTTTAATAATTATGATATTAGTATTTTAAAAGACTTTTTTTCTCTTGACAAAAATCTACCAATTGTTGAGCCTAATGAAAAACCAATTCCTTTAAATAATTTTAATCTTTTTTCTCTTTCTTCTTTTGTAAATACACTATTTGGATCATCTTTAAAAAATTCATCAACCTATTTTTTTTTTTATAAAGGTTTCTATTAATAAATAAAAAAAAAATAAAAAAAAAAATTTCCCAAATAAATAAATAAATAAATAAATTTAAATTATAATTATAATTACTTTTTCATGATTTAAAATTGATTTAAAATCAAATTTATCACATAAATGAGAATGATGATGATGATAATCTTGATTTGAATTTATTTTAGTTAAACAATAGAAAACGATTGGTGAAATATCAAAAAATAATTTTGCAATGAATTTACTATATTCAGATTTATTTGAATGATTATGATTATTTTGATGATAAATTATAAATTCAATTGAAACCAGTACCCTAACCAACTCATTTTCCGAATTTATATATTTAAATATTTCATTCATTTCATCGAATGGTATTTTCTGATGAGTGTAATCTTTGAATCCCATAGATTGTAATTTTTCAATTGTTAAATATTCTTTTAAATTATTAATATCATTTAATAATATAAAATTAATTAACTTCTTTCTATTATTAATATATTTTAAATCTGATAATGCATGAATTTTTTCAAATTCTTTATTTAAATCGTAATAGTAATCTCTATTATATGAAAATTTATTAAATATAATATCAATTAAATTTTCAATCTCTTGTATTTTTTTTTTATAATTATGGTGACTATTACTATATCTATAATTATTATTTTCACTATGACTACGACTATGATGATGATGATGATGGTGATGATGACCTCTACTACTACCACTAGTACTATGACTATGGTGATGGTGATTAGTGATATCATTTGAATTTGAATTTGTAATTGTACTATTAGAACTATTATTAATGCCATCAGTGGTGTCACAACTATTACATATACTATTACTATTATTACTATTATAATTATTATTATTATTATTATTATTAATATTATTATTAATATTATTTAATTGAGAAAGATTCTCATTTACACTTCCACCACCACCAATACTACCACTACCAGTGCAAGCATTATCACAGTCTTGATTTGTATTATTGTTGTTTGGATGGTTTAAACCATCATCATTATTAAAAAGATTTAAATCTAATTTTGATAAATTTTCATTTACTTTTTTAAAATCAAAATTAAAGTAATCTTCTTCATTTTCTATAAAACTATTATTACCACCATCAGATGATGAAATTGATAATGGTGGTAATTCATCATTTGAAAAAACTTTTTTCCAGTTTTCTTGGAAATTTATATTATTTGTCATTTTAATTAATTAATTATTTTATTTTAAAAAAAAATAAAATAAAAAATAAAAAAAATAAAAAAAAAGTATATTAAAAAGATATTATTTTTAATAATTATTTGATTTTTATTAATATATTTATATTTCTTAAAAAAAAGTTTTTTTATTTTTTAATGTTTAAATAAATTTTTCTAAACAAAAAAAAAAAAAAAAAAAAAAAAAAAAAAGTCATCGTGAAATTTATACTAATTCTACAAATATCAAAATGTTTTTTTTTTTTTTGTTTTTTTTTTTTTTCTTTATTTTTGTTTATTTTTTTTATTTTTTTTTATTTTTTGTTAATTGGGGTGGGTCTGTTGTTTATCAATTTTTAATCATTATAGCGCGATAATGAATTTTCGATTATTTGTTGGAAAAAAAAAAAAAAAGTAATGATTACGTTGAGGCATAACATTAACGTAAGATTGGTAAATTGGATTTGATTTTAAGATCTTGAGAATTGGACTGCAGGTGAATTGGAGATGAGTGAAAGTTGATATTTAAAAAAAAAAAAAAAAAAAGCAGTGTTGTGATATATATAAAAAAAAAAAAAAAAAAAAAAAAAAGGAAAAACAGTGTTGTGAGATGATAAAAAAAAATAAAAAAAAAGAGTGTAAAGGAATCAAATCTATTAATTGTGTGTGTATGTATTTTTTCTATATTATATAATTGATATATTTGTTGAAAAGGAGTGTGATCTGATGTGTAGATCTATACATATATATGTGTTGTATATTAATGTATTATTAATTAATAGTTCTAAATAAATTTACATATTGATAAGAGGTATGAAGATCTGAATAACTTTTTGGTAAAGTTGGATAAGCACTAAAATCAAAACTTGTTTGAATTGGTTCAGGGAATGGACCTAAATTTCCATTAATGAATTCAGATAATAACTTTGTACAATTGAAAGGAGAGGTAACGGGTGTTGAGCAAGCTGTATATTCCACTTCTACCAGTATACCTCTAATCTCAGTTCTGAATACAATAGGACCAACTCTAATAATGAAATCACCCAATTCATATTTGCTTATTAATGCTTCAGTGGTTTGCCTCTTTTTATAGGAATTGGTTTTCTCTAGAATTGATACCATCTCTCTATCAGTTTCGACGATTGTATCCCTGCAAACTGTAAAACATTTCTTTGGCTTTTCATCATACAATAGTAAATGAAATTCTCTTGGTATTAAATTTGATCCATCTGGTACTCTCTCTAAATATAATGAACAATTAATTGTACCTGTTGATACTTTTATTCCTCCTAAAAATTCTATCCTTTTTGTCATTTCTGGTAATTGACCTTTAAATGAGAATATACTTTTTTTTTTTTTTTAGTTTTGAATAAATAAATAAAAAAAAATAATAATTAAAAAACAAATAAAAACAAATAAAAAATATATAATGATTTAAAATTTTAAAATTAATTAACTTTTTATTTTATTCTATTTTTTTTATTTTTTTAAGGAAATTTACCATTTATATCCCATTTTTCTTAATTTATATTATTTTTTTTTTTTTTTTTTCTTATTTTAAATATAAGTGAATATGACTATAAATATATGTTTTATAAAAATAATTATGTTCAAAAAAAAAAAAAATAAAAAAAAAAAAAAAAAAAAAAAATTTAAAAATAAAAAAATAAAAAAAAAATTTAAAAAAAAAAAAAAAAAAATGTTTTTTTGGTGTGTTGAATCTTAATTAAAAATTAATATGCGGAGATAATGCCTAAATCAAAATCTCGTATGTTAATAAAAATTGGAATTTTGATTGATAGAGGAAAAAAAATTAAAAAAAAAAAAAAAAAAAAGGTTTTTTGTAAAAAACCATTCTATTAACTATGAATAGAGTAAAAAAATAATTTTATTTTATTTATTTATTAAATTTTAAAAAAAAAAAATTTTTTAAACCATATTAACTATTTGGGTTCGACAAAACCCAAACTTTTTCTTTTTTTTTTTTTTTTTTTTTCTTTTTTTTTTTAGGTTCCAGTTTTCGATTAAAAAAAAAAAAAAATTTTAATAATTTAATATATATATATTATTTTTTTTTTTTTTTTTCCATAAATAATATTATTTTAACATTATTTTTATAATACTCTCAGTTTAATAAAGCACACTTTTCAATCATTTTTAAAAAATAAAATTAAAAAAAATTAAAAAAAATAAAATAAAAAAAAAAAAATAAAAAATAAAAAAAAAATTGGAAAAAAAAAAATTTTAAAAAAAAATTTTAAAATAAAATAAATTAAAATAAAAATAAAACAGTAAATAAAACAAATAGTAATAATCAATATACAAAAAAATATAAAAAAAATCAAATATAAAACGTGGAAAAAAAAAAAAAAAATAAAATAATAATAAAATAAAATAAAAAAAAAGAAAAAAAAAAAAAAAAAAAAAAGAAAAAAAAAAAAAAAAAAAAAGGAAATTTTTTTTTTTTTTTTTTAAATTTTGGAAAAAAAAAAAAAAAAAAAAATTTTTTTTCATAAAAACCTTGAGGGTGGGGTTTTTGGGGGCCATATAAATAAATTTTTTAAAAAAAGGGGGGACCCGAAAATATCATAATCGCCCTTTTTATATATACCCATACCCCTACATTGATTCATACATACATCATACTTATACACATGCACACACATGCACCACATACACACATTGTTCACATACCGAAAAAAACAATAATAATAAAAAAAAAAAAAAAAATCAAATAAAATAAAAAAAAAAAAAAAAAAAAAAAAAAATCAATTCAAATTTGTTCGCTGTGAATCACATACAATAAATTTTTTTTTTTTTTTTTTAGGATACACAATACTAACCTCACTTCTTTTTTTCTAAAAATAATAATAAAATATTAAACGTTAAATAAAATAAAAACTACAATTATTACAACACTTTACAGAGATGTTTTTAAAATTTTATTAATTGGTGATTCAGCAGTTGGAAAAACATCGTTATTATTAAGATTTGCAGTATGTATCTATTTTAAAGCATGAAAAAAATAAAAATAAAAATAAAAAAAATAAAATAAAATTCATGGTCAAATGGATTTAAAAAAAAAAAAAAAATATAAATATTAAATATCTTTTTTTTTTTTTAAAAAAAAAAAACTCAATTCATATATAGGATAACTCTTTTCAAGAGACTTCAGTAAATATGACTAGTGTCGATTATGTAAGTTTAGTTATCCACTCTCAAATATTGTATTCTTCTTTCTTTCTCTCAAAAAAAAAAAAAAAATAAAAAAATAAAAAAATTTCAATTTTTTTTTTTTTTTTTTTTTTTTTTTTTTTTTTTTCTTCCGCTCCTTAGCCAACGCTAACTTTTTTTTTTTTTTTTTTTTTTTTAGAAAAATAAAAATATAGTTATTGATGGTAGAACATTTAATTTACAAATTTGGGATACAGCAGGACAAGAAAGATTTAGAACAATTACATCATCTTTTTATAGAGGAGCACATGGCGTTTTAGTTTGTTATGACGTAACAGATCAACTTACATATAATAACGTTAGATTATGGATGCAAGAAATTCAAAGATATGCAGTACTTGGCGTTAGTAGAGTTTTAGTTGGAAACAAATGCGATCTCGAAGATAGAAAATTGGTAAACACATCAATTGCAAGAGAATATGCCGATAGTCTTGGTATTCCATTCATGGAAGCTTCTGCTGCAACTGGTGTTAATGTTGAAGAGGCTTTCATGGCAATGGCAAATGAAATTTATAGAAATCATATGGGTGGTTCAAAACCTTCTGTTGTAAACCCAGGAAGTGGAGGTACCAGTAACACTGGTGGTAAAAAAAAATTTTGTTAATAAAAAAAAAAAAAAAAAAAAAAAAAAACTAAATCAAATCAAACCAAACCAAACCAAACCAAACTAAATAACAACAATCACAACCAACATACAATCAATAACACTCATAATAAAATGCAATATTAATAATCCTAAAAATAAAAATAAAAAAATAACACCATTTCACTTCGCTGGACCACTTGGTTGATTGAAAAAAAAAAAAGAAAAAAAAAAAAAAAAAAGGAAAAAAAAAAAAAAAAACCTTTTACACAACTAAAAAAATAATACCAAAATTTAAAAAAAAAGGGGATAAAAAAAGCGCCGGGTTTTGGCCAATGGTTTAAAAAGTTTTATATAATGGCACCATCAAAAATTAAAAATTAAAAAAAAAAAAATTAAATTGTAAAATTTTACCTTAAAAAAAAAAAAAAAAAAAAATCTAAATCTATTTTTAAACATTTTTTTAAAACTATTTTTAACTTTTTTTATTTTTAATTTATTTAATTTATTTAATTTTTTTTTTTAAAAATTTATTAATGCATTAATTGACCACAATTATAAATATCTTGAATTAAAGTTGATTTTTGTAATGGTTTACGAATATCATTTTCAAAGTTAACATCAACTCTAATTAATTTTCTAACAGTATTATTTTCATGAAGGATGGCACCTAAAGTTTTCCAAGTCATTTTTGGAATGTTATATTTCTCTCTAATGTCATAGAGTATTTCATCTTCGGTACGATTGGCATACCAAATGTTAACACGATTCCATGCATGTTGACCCTCCTTACCTTTGTAATTCATTGCCTCTGGTAACTCTATGAAAGTGGTACGTGATGATATTAAATGATTGGATAGAGTATCTTCGAAATGTTGTTGAGTTTTCATATCGAACCAATGGAAAATTGATAAACAAAATTGGTACTCGTAGAGATGATTGTATTGTTGTGTCAATTGTTCAAACATTGATGGAAGTATACGAGTTTTGCATAGATAGTTATTGGTTAGGCCTAATTCATTGATTTTACTCTCGTGTATTGATGCGGCTGATTTATATTCGTTCATAGCTTCACCTTCAAAACTAAACACTGTTGCCTCTGGGAATTTCTGTGCCAATTGAATTGAAAAGAAACCTTGATTAGATCCATAATCAGCCATTTTACTACCTTCAACTTGTCTATTATCTAAATTTAATTCCCTTTCAATCATTCTCCATCTTGGTAAATTACGATATGGATGATATCCTTCAATCTTTTCACCTGGTATCTCTAATGCTCCAATCGACTCCAAATCACTCTTTGCATTCTTAAATAATATTTTCTCACTATCTCTCTTTGATTTTTGTACTTTTAATGGTGTTTGTGCTCCAACAAATATTAAATCAAATTCACTTTTTTTTTTTTTAAAAAAATAAAAAAAAAATATTAATTAGTATTAAATTTTATTATTATTATTATTATTATTGTTATTTATCTATTTATTTTTTACTTACGGTGGGAAAACAGTTTGAAAAATATATTGTGATCTTAAAACATGGAAATCAGATGTAACAATGAATAATCTTTGAACACCAATTTTTTGAAGATAGTTTAAAGTGAAACGTGCATTTTCAGCAGTATTGGATGAATTGTTTTCAATCAAGATGTCAAATGGTGAGACGTCATTTTGTAGAGCTATTTCATTCATTGCCTCAGCTTCTGAATTGAATGCTTTATCTGGATCACTTTGTTCTTCTTTACCTTTACCTGATAGAATTAATTTGGTTTTACCACCTTCAACATCATTCAATTTGGTATAGTATTCACATGCCAATACAACACGCTCTTTTAAAATTTGTGTTGGCATACCATCTGAATGTAATGAATATCCTAATACAACAATTGCTGAATCATATTGTGTTACATTATCAATTTCACATGTACTTTGTTCTTCACTACATTGTTGAATTGTATTTTTATTAATTTTAATATTTTTATTATTGATATTATTATTGGCATTATTATTATTATTGGCGTTATTATTATTATTATTATTATTATTATTGTTTTCAATATTCGATTTAAATGATACAAATGAAAGTAAATAAATTACTAGTACTACTACAATTAAAATTCTAATTTTATTTTTGCTTGCGAATGCTGACACATTTTCAAATGTGTTTGACTGTTTTCTGTTATAAAACATTTTTTTTTTTTTTTTTTTTTTTTTTCTTTCTTTTTTTAATTTAAAAGAAAATTTAGATCTTTTCTTTTTTTATCTAATAATTATAATGATTTATTATTGGAAATAATTATAAAATAAATAAATAAAAAATAGGTGATAGTATGAAAAAAAAAAATGAAAAAAACAAATAAAAAAAAAGTTTTGTGTTTTGGTTGATAGATAATTTCCCAAATAGATATAATAAATGGAAAAACGTCAATGAAAATTAAAAAAAAAAAAAAAACTAAAATTATAAAAAAAAACAAAATCAAAATTTTTTTTTATTTTTTTTTTATTTTTTTTTTATTTTTTTAATTTTTTTTTTTTTTTTTTTTTAAAAACGTCCTTTACTTTTCCATTGAACAATATGGGTACGTTAATATTTTTAATAATTAAATTCACATACACACACAATTTTTATTTTTATTATTAATTTATTTTTATTTTTATTTTTTTTCTATTTTTTTATTTTTAAAAATAATATAGACAATAAAAATAATAAAAATAATAATTACTTAAAATTAAATCATGATCAAATAAATAAAAAAAAAAAAAAAAAAAAAAAAAAATCTAATAGTAAATAAATTTAGTTTTAAATAAATTCCAAATAGGGATGAAAAATTAAAAATAAAAAAAAAAAACAATTGAAGATAATGACAACAAATATCCATTTTTTTAAAAATAAAAATTTACCTCCAATTTTCAAATTTTTTTTTTTTTTTTTTTATTTTTATTTTTTTTTTATTTTTATTTTTTATTTTTTATTTTTTTTTCTTTATTAAACACATTTTTTTTATTTTATTTTTTCTTTTTTTATTTTTTTCTTTTTCCACTATCCCATTTGTTTTATTTCATTTTATTTTATTTTGTTTTATTTTTTTTTTTATTTTTATTTTTAAATGATACAACTAATACTTTGCAAATAGTATTAATATACTAAGAAACCAACATAAAAAAAAAAAAAAAAAAAAAAAAAAAAAAAAAAACCGGCAAAAGGGTTAAATAATAATAATAATAATAATAATAATAATAATAATAATAATAATAATAATAATAATAATAATAATAATAATAATAATAATAATAATAATAATAAAAATAATAATAATAGTAATAATAATAATAATAATAATAATAATAATAATAATAATAATAATAATTTTTTAAATAACTATGGTTTTGAAAATAATCTATTGATAAATGATGAACCGACCACGCCTTTAAACTTTTTTGATATGCCAACTATCTTTCAAACACCAACACCCAATATCGATATTACTCTTAACAATAGCACTCAGTTTTATTATTCTACACCACAACAAACATCTCCTTTACAAAAGCAACAACAGCAACAACAACAGCAACAACAACAGCAACAACAGCAGCAACAACAACAAACATCACCTATACAGCAACAAATCTCTCAACAACAACAAATATCCCCTTTACAACAATTATTACAAAAACAACAACAGCAGCAACAATCACCTGTACATCAAATACATCAACAACTAATACAACAAATTATACCACCTAAACAGCAAGAAAAACAGCAAGAAAAGATACAAGATGAACTTAAAATACAATCAACCACTCCTGTAATTAACAACAACATCAACAACATTAACAATAACATTAATACTACTAATAATAATAATAAAACTAATGAACGACAAAATAATGAAGAATCAAATCAGATATCAACAATAACAACAACAGGAACAACAACAGGAACAACAGCAACAATAATATCACCAAATAAATTAGATATTGAACAATTTGTAAAGGGTAATGAAAAAGTATCAAGAAGAACAAGAGCACATGTTTCATTACAAAATTTAGATTTTGAAGAATTGGATGCATACTTTGATACTCATGTTTCAACTATACCATTGGAAGAGGCAACAAGCCTCAGTCAAAGTAATCATTTTGGATTTTTAGATACAAATATCTATAATGATGAATATAAACAGTTTATAACAAATTTAAAATCGGGTGGATTCGGTGATATTAATATTTTTGAGGAAGAAGACGATGAAGATTATATTCCTCCCGAAGAAGAAGAAGATGATGATGAAGATAATATCAATGTTTATAATGATAAAAATATTGATTATTCAACTAATATAACTTCAAAGAATAATAGTAATGAAGATTATAATAGTAATGAAGATCATAATAGTAATGATGAAAATGATTATAATAATACTGCTAATAATATTAATAATAATAATATTGGTGATGAAAGTGATAATAATAATAATAATAATAATAATATTAATAATAATAGTAATAAAGGAGATGATGACGATGATGATGATGATGATAATAATGATGATGATGATGATGACAATGATATTAGTTATGTTGATTTAAATAATGATGGTGAAAATGATGAAAGTTCAAATGAAATGGCAGCATTAGTTAATGATTATTTAGAGAATGAAGCAAAGGAGATTAATGGTCAAAATGGTTTTTTTAAATTATTAGATTTAAATTTAGGAGAGCAATTTAAACAAGTAATTGCACCACTACCACTAAATCAAATAACTTCAACAATACAGCAGCAACAACAAAATGATTTTATACTACCAATTGAAAATTTTATTGGTATATCAAATTCAGTTTTGGTTTCACCAATACCAGATTTTGATCCAAATTTTAAACCTGATAGTAAAATTGAAAAGAAATTATCATCAATAACATTAAATGGTACTCAATTAAATAATTTATATATAACTACACCACCACAACAACAACAACAATCATCCTCATCAATAAATTCATCTAATACAATGTCGTCTTCGTCATCATCATCATCATTATCAAAAAATAAATTAAAAAAAAAGAAAAAAGAAGAAAAAAGAAAAGAAGAGAAAAGAAAAGAAGAAAAAAGAAAAGAAAAGAAAAGAAAGAAGAGACAATCAATTACAATATCAAAATTTAAAAAGAATAAAAAGAAAACTAATGGTGGTTTTAGTAGTGATTCAGAATCAGATTCAAGTTCAGATGATTCAGATGATTCAGATTTTTATTATAGTGATATTGAAGAGGGTGGTGGTGGTAATGGTAATGGAAGTGGGAGTGGTGTTGGTGTTGTAGATAGTGATAATGAAGAAGGTGATTCTAGTAGTGATGACTTTTCAAAGAAAAAGAAAAGAAAACTTTATCATACAAATAATAGTAATAATTCTATAGAAAATAATAATAATAATAACAATAATAATAATCATGAATCAACATCAAATTCTATTTTCACCTTAACATTGGAACAAATTCAAGAGGTTAAACTTCAAATAGCTCAACATTATCAACTATTAATTCAAGTTTATCTTTTAATGAGAATTCAAACAAATCCTGAAAATTTTAATTTAAATTTAAAGAAAAAAAAGAAAATTCAATCATCATCATCATCATCATCATCAACAATTAAAGAGATTGATTCTGCAGAAGATGATGAGGATAATTATAATAATAATAATAATAATATTAATAATGATGATGAAGATGATAATAATAATAATAATGAAGATGATAATGATGATATTGAAAAATATTATAGTACTTATAGAAATATTGTAAATAGAAAACCACCAACTGATATGGTACAACATAATGGTATGATTGATTCAGTGAAGAGAATGTTGGATCAATTATTTAATTATCATCAAAAACATGTAGAGAATCAAATTTATAGTAAAATTATATTTCAACAAATGGAATCACCATCAAAGGTATTTACAAGATCAGTGAAGAAGGCATTGGTACCACATGTTACCTCGCAGCTATTCGACTCTGAAGCGATTAAACTTTATCCCTATTTGAATGAATTGATCGTAGAGGATCCAATACCATCTTTTAAAACTATGGAGATTATATTATCAATTTTCAAAGATCACTTTTCAGAGTCTTACAATTATCGTAATGTGAAATTAAATCAATTGAAATTCACTGGCGGCGAGGATCTACTACTCCTTATGGGTGTGAAAAGATTTGGTACCTTTAATTGGAGAATCATTCAAAAACGTTACTTTCCAAATAAAACCGATGATCAATTATTTCATCGTTATAAAAATTTACTCTCTCATTCAAGTGCAAATAATCAATTGAAACAATATTTAAATGGTGCTAAATTCACTAAAGAAGAAGAGGAGAAATTGGATGGAGCAATTAAAATACATGGATTGAAATGGGATATCATCTCTAGAGATTATTTACATTGGAAAGAACCTGCAATGTTAAAAAAGTTTTATGAAAAACGTGAAAAACAAGTTGAAAAAAAAAATTTATTCGAAAGAAGACAATTAAAAAAAGAGAAAAGAAATTTAGAAAGACAAAGAAAACAAGAACAACAAAGATTATTAGAATTAGAAATGGAACAAGATGAAATTGAAAGACAAAAACAATTAGAATTTAATTCTACTAATAATAATAATAATAATAATAATAATAATAATAATAATAATAATAATAATAATAATAATAATAATAATAATAATAATAATAATAATAATAATAATAATAATAATAATAATAATAATGAAAATAGTTCAACAAATAGTAATAATGATAGTGGTAATGAAAATAATTATGAATTTGGTGATAATGAAACTGAAATTTTAAATGATAATATTGAAATCTCAACAACTATAGATATTAATAATCCAATCATTGAAAATAATAGTTCAACTTCAACAACAAGAGAAACTTCACCAGTTCAAATGAATCCATGTCCAATCTCTTCATTATCAATTACAAATCAACAATTCCAATTACAACAAGACCAATATCAGTTACAACAATATCAATTTTATCAACAACAACAGCAATATAACCAACAGCAATATGAGCAACAACAACAACAACAACAACAACAACAACAACAACAACAACAACAACAACAACAACAACAACAACAACAACAACAACAACAACAACATGAACAACAACAAAATGAACAACAACGTACTAATAATTTAAGTACAGAAACAATTATTAAATCAGATAATTTAAATATTGTCGATGGAATTTTAATTAAATGGACAAGAGAAGAAGATAGAATTATTTTAATCACAGTAAAAGAAAAAGGTACTGTAGATAATGAAATTTGGAAATCACTCTCTGATACAAAGATACAAGATAAAACTCCAGATCAGATCATGTACAGATATCTCCAACTTTTGGAGTTGATCAAAAGATCTCAGTTTGCAAAACAATAAAAACAAAAAAAAAAAAAAAAACAAATAAAAAATTTAAAACCTTTTTTTTTTTTTTTTTTTATTGGATTGATTATTGACCTACAATATAAACGCAACTCGTCTTTTATTTTATTAATTAAATTCTTAACACTAATTAATAACTACAATTAGAGACATCTACACACCAACAAAATCTAATTTTTTTATTTCTTATTTCTTGTTGTCTAAAAACAACAGGATCACTTATAATATTTCCTTTATAAAATTGAAGTGCCAATCCAATACCTCTTATAAATGATTCTTGAATATTTATTGATTCTTTAGCTGACGTTTCAAAATAATGAATCCTACAAAAATAAGGATTGCTATAATTCCCATTATTAATTTTGTCTTGTTGTTTTCTACACCATTCATCAATTTTTTCTTTTGAAATAATTTCATTGTTATTATTATTATTATTATTATTATTATTATTATTATTATTATTATTATTATTATTATTATTATTATTATTATTATATTTATTTTTATTATTTATTAAATCTATTTTATTTCCCAAGATAATTATTGGAACATTTACATAATTTGATGATAATAAGAAATCATTTAACCATTTTTCAAGATTTTCAAATGATGTTAAATTATTTAAATCAAAACATAAAAAACAACAATGAGCACCTCTATAAAATATATTTAAAGGATAATTTATATTATTCATTTTATTTGGAATATCCCAGATCTATATTTTAATATATACATTTAAATATTTTTAATTAATAATATTTGTTTTTGTTATTAAATTGTTAAAAAAAAAAAAAAAAAAAAAAAATACAAACATTTAATATTATATGTTGACGTTTGAAATCAATTTCTTTTTGGTGTAAATAGTCCATTGGAGTTTTATTTTCATATTTTTTCCCTAAAAAACTTTTAATAATAGAACTCTTTCCAACTCCAGAGTCTCCACCTACAAAAATCTAATTAAATTATTTATTGTTAGTATTTCAAGGTAATTTTTTTAAAAAAAAAAATAATAATAATAACAGTTTGGCAACCTTTAAATTTATTTTTTTTTCATCCATTATTTAATAGCTTTAAAAATATTTTATTCAATTGTTAGTTATTAAAATATTTTTTCTTTTTTTTTTTAAATTATTTATAAAAAAAAAAAAAAAAAAAAGAGATCAGGTTTCTCTGGTGTGAAAATCTCCAAAAAAAAAATAAAAAATGAAAATAAGAAAATTAAATAACTGGCATTAAAATAAAGCAATTTTCATTTCCCAAATGAGTTACTTTATTAATTTTTGATAATTTTTAATTTTATTGTGAGAAGTATTATTAATATTGATATTAATGGACCAAATTTTTATTTTATACTTTTATTTTTGAATTTATTTAATTACTATTCATTACTATTAATTAAAAATTCGAGTGATTTACAATATCTTCTAATTATGGTTTATTTTTTTATTTTATTTTTTTTATTTTTTTTTTTCTAACAACAATATCCAGGTTTTACTTCTTGAAGTGAATCAATTGCAGGTGTGGTTATTGGTGGTTTTTGATTTTTATTATAATGTTCCAAAGCTAATTTAAGAGCAGCATTATATGATTCTGTAATATTTTGAGAAAACTTTGCAGATGTTTCAAAATAATGAACTCTATCAATAATTCCTTGATCTTCAATATTTTTACACCATTGTTCAATTCTTTCTTTTGATATTGATTTATCAGTTCTTGGAATATCTTTTTTTGTACCTATTAAAACAAATGGAACTTTTCCAATACAGAACTTTCTAGCTTCGTCCATCCATTTATCAAGATTTTTAAATGATTTTTCATTGTGAATATCAAAACAAAGTGTATAACAATTTGACCAACGATAATAAATTGGGCTTAGGCCATTAAAACGTTCTTGACTACAGGTATCCCAAACCTTGTCATTATCATAATTATTATTATTATTATTATTTATTCCATTTTTTTTTTTTTTTTAACATGTTGTTATTTATTCGTTTTTATGAGTTACAAACTTACATTTAAAATGACAGGTTCATTTTCAATGGTTAGGGTCTTTGAATAAAAAGATGGTGAAACTGTGCACTCATTAATTTCATATTTTCCAGTAACAAAATTATTAAATACAGATGTTTTGCCTACATAACTGTCTCCAAGAGTAATAATCTTAAAAAATTTAAAAATAAATAGTTTAATTTTATATATAAAAAAATTAGAAATTATAAAAACTAATTAAATTATAATACCTTTAAACTTTTTTTACTCATTTTACCTTTCAATAACTTTTAAAAAAAAAAATAAAAAAAAAAAAAATAAATTAAAAAAAAAAATTAAAAACTCGCAAGAGAACAAAGATCTCTATTTTTTTTTTTTTTTTTTTTTTTTTGTTTTTATAAATAGAATTTTTACAATAGTGGTGGGAATTAGACAAAACTTAATTTTTTATACATTTTCAGTTTTTTTTATTTTTTTTCAAAGATAACTATCCAAAAAAATGAATGTGTATATTCATAAATTTTGAAAATAATTTAATAATTTTGAAATGATTAAATAATTTTTTTTTTTTTTTTTTTTTTTTTTTTTTTTTTTTTTTTAACAACATGTTCCAACTTTGACTTCTTCCGGCGGACCAATTGGACGAATAATTGAGATATATTTAACTATACTATAATGTTCCAAAGCTAGTTTTGCAGCAACATTATATAATTCTGTAACATTTTGAGAAAGTTTTGCAGATGTTTCAAAATAATGAACTTTATCTATAATTCCTTGATCTTCAATATTTTTACACCATTGTTCAATTCTTGCCTTTGATATTGATTTATCAGTTCTAGGAATATCACTTTTTGTACCTACTAAAACAAATGGAATATTTCCATAGCAGTACTTTATAATTTCATCCATCCACTTTCCAAGATTAATAAATGATTCTTCATTGTGAATATCAAAACAAAGTGTATAACAATTTGCACCACGAAAATAAGGTGGACTAAATGCTTGAAAACGTTCTTGACCACAGGTATCCCAAACCTAATACAATATAATTTATAATTAATAAAACAGTTTTATTTTATTTTTTTGAATGAATTATACACTTACCATTAAAAACACATGTTTATTTTCAACCTTTAATTCCTTTATAAAATAGTCAGGTCCAATTGAGGGTGGCCTATTATATCGATATTCTCCATTAACATAATGATAAAAGAGAGATGTTTTACCAACATTACTGTCTCCAAGAGTTATAATCTAAAAAAAAAAAAAAAAAAAAAAAAAAAAAAAAAAATTAGAAAAAAAAAAATTTCAATAAAATAAGAAATTAATATATAATATATTAATCAATACCTTTAACATTGTTTTTTCTTCTTTCATTTTTAAATATTATATTATATATTAATGATTAAGTTTAATTTTTAAAAAAAAAAAAAAAAAAAGGGTTTAAATGATATTTTTTATTTTTAATTGTTGAGAGAGCCAAGATCTCTTTTTTTTATTTACAAAATTTAGAAAAAAATAAAAATCTGAAATATTTGGAATGTTGTTTGGATATTTCTATTATTTTTAAAAATAGAAAACAACACCCATGAAAATCATAATTTGAACTTTTATTATTATTATTATTATTATTTATTTTTAAAATTCTACCACAACCCTAATATCCCATTCGATGATGCAGGGTGGAAATATTTATTGAATTTTTCTGTTTATTTTTACACCATTGTTCGATTCTTTCTTTTGAAATTGATTTTTCAGTTCTTTCAATATCACTTTTTGTACCTATTAAAACAAATGGAACTTTCTCATCAACTAATGTATTTGCTTCTAATTCTTTTATCCAATAAATAAGATTATTAAATGATTGTTCATTATGAATACCAAAACAAAGTACACAACAATCTACATCTCTATAATATATTTTACTATCACCGAATGCACTACCATGTGTATTCCATAACTTTTCATTTTTATTGATTTATTATTATTACTATCCATTTTAATTTTTTTTTTTTTTTTTTTTTTTTTTTTTTTAAACCAAATTGGTACTTACTTGAAATGATACTGTTTCATTATCAATGATTATCTCCTTGTAGTGAAAATCTAGTGCAATTGAGTAACCCCATTGAAAAATAGGTCTACCCATATATAATTCTTAATAATCGATAATTTACCCACCATTCTATCACCAATTGTTATTATCTTGTAAAAAAAATGCATATGCTTTAATACTTATATCTGATTTTAATAAGAATTTTTTTTTTTTTTTTTTAAAATACCTTTAAAAGTTTTCTTTTATTATCCATCACTATTATCTGATTAATTTGAAACTTGAAAAAAAAAAAAAAAAAAAAAAAAAAAGTGAGAGAAAGAAAAGTAAAAAAAGTCAGAGTAAGAAAAGCATGCTTTTGAACTTTTTTTTTTTTATTTTTTTTTTTTTTTTGACCACAGAGAAAAAAAAAAGAAAAAAAAAATTTGGTTGTTCACCACCAACTTTTTGCTTCTATAATTTATTTTTTTAAAAAATCAATAATAATAATAATGATAATAATAATAATAATAATAATAATAATAATTCAACAACTTGATGATTTGATATTATTGTTATTTGATATTTCCAGTGTTGGATTTAATTTTGATTCATTTAATTTTTGCATTGAATTAAAATAATTTAAAGCAAACTTTGAAATGATATTGAATGGCTCTTTAATATTTTTTGAATTCTTTGCAGATGTTTCAAAATAATGAACTTTATCTATAATCCTTTGATCTTCAATATTTTTACACCATTGTTCAATTCTTTCATTTGATATTGATTTATCAGTTCTAGGAATATCACTTTTTGTACCTATTAAAACAAATGGTGGTGATAATTTCTCACTTTCCAAACCATTCTCTAAACATTTTGAATGTAATTCCGTTATCCATTTATCAAGATTTTTAAATGATTCTTCATTATGAATATCAAAACAAAGTACACAACAATTTGCATTACGATAGAAATGTCTATTTAAACTGGTAAATCTTTCTTGACCTGCGGTATCCCAAAAATGGTATCCAACAAGTTCATCATCGATCATTATCTCTTTATAAAATAAATCAAAAGTTGATGGACAAGTATAAATACCAAATTTTCTACCTGCGAATTCATTAAATATTGCTGTCTTTCCAGAATTATAATCACCAATCATTATTATCTATTTTTTTTTTTAAAAAAAAAAAAAAAAAAAAAAAAAAAAAAAAAAAAACTAAATTAAAAAATGTTAACTTTTATAGTATAATATAAAAATAAAAATAAAAATCACATACCTTTAATTTCTTATTTGCTTTATATTCCATTTTTAAAAATATGTATGTATGTGTGTGTGAGATAAAAATAAAATAAAAATAAAACCAATCAAGATTTTTTTTTTTTTTTTTTTTTGGGTTGTTTTTTTTTTTTTTTTTTTTTTTATTATTAATTTTTTTTATCTAAACATTATTTTTTGTTCATTCATTTTTAAATATTATATATAATAAAAAAAAATAAAAAAAATAAAAAAAAGGGTTTAATTATTTTTGATTGTTGAGAGAGCCAAGATCTCTTTTTTTTTATTTACAAAATTTGAAAAAAATAAAAATCTGAAATATTGGAATGTTGTTTGGATATTTCTAATTATTTTTAAAAATAGAAAACAACACCCATGAAAATCATAATTTGAACTTTTTTTTATTATTATTATTATTATTTATTTTTAAAATCCTACCACCAACAAATTCCTTTTGGTTTTTCAGGTTCAATTGAAATATTTATTGAATTTTTCTGTTTATTTTTATATTGATTTAATGCTATTTTTACTATAGTTTCATAAGCTTCAATAATGTTTGTTGATAATTTTGCAGAAGTTTCAAAATAATGAATTTTTTCTTTTACAATACCTTGATCTTCAATTTGTTTACACCATTGTTCGATTCTTTCTTTTGAAATTGATTTTTCAGTTCTTTCAATATCACTTTTTGTACCTATTAAAACAAATGGAACTTTCTCGTCAACTAATGTATTTGCTTCTAATTCTTTTATCCAATAAATAAGATTATTAAATGATTGTTCATTATGAATATTAAAACAGACTACACAACAATCTACATCTCTATAATATATTTTACTATCTTCATATGCACTACCATGTGTATTCCATAACTTTTTATTATTATTATCCATTTTAATTTTTTTTTTTTTTTTTTTTTTTTTTTTTTCAAACCAAATTGGTACTTACTTGTAATGATACTGTTTCATTATCAATGATTATCTCTTTAAAGTGAAAATCAAATGGAATTGAGTTACCCCATTGAAAAAAAGGTCTACCCATATAATTCTTAATAATCGATAATTTGCCAACCATTCTATCACCAATTGTTATTATCTTTTTTTTTTTTACATCATTGTTATGAAAAAAAAAAAAAAAATTGCATATGTTTTCTTATTAATATCTGATTTTAAAGAATTATTTTTTAATTTTAAAAAAATACCTTTAATAGTTTTCTTTTATTATCCATCACTATTTATCTGATTAATTTGAAATTTTTTAAAAAAAAAAAAAAGTGAGAAAGTCAAAAAATGAGCAGAAAAGTAGAAAAGCTTCAAACTTCTGTTTTTTTTTTCATCACACAACAAAAATAAAAAACCAACAAAAAAAAAAAAAAAAAAAAATAAAAAAAAAAAAAAATTTATTTACCAATCTTTCTTTGAAAATATTTTCAAAGTTGATAATAAAAAAAAAAAAAAAAAAATCATCATCATTGATCAATTTATTTTAATTGGTAAAAAAAAGTGATATTCCAAGAACTGATAAATCAATATCAAATGGAAGAATCGAACAATGGTGTAAAAATATTGAAGATCAAGGAATTATTGATATATATATTTTTTTTTTTTTTTTTTTTTTTTTTATTATAAATATTTTTAAAGAAAGATTGTAATTTAATTTTAAAGTTGACGAGGTTGTTTTTCATATTCATGGGCTTGTAGGATCATTTCAAATTTACCAAATTCTATTTTACTAATAATGCTTCATGTTCTTGCCAACAATCAAAAATTTCTTTCCAGCTTCATCACCCAGTGTATTGACATTTTTCTTCTTTTATTATTATGATTGATATTAATGGAGCAAATTTTTATTTTATTTAATAATTATTTATTACTATTAATTAAATATTCAAGTGATTTACCATCATCTTCTAATTAATGGTTTATATATATTTTTTTTTTTTTTTTTTTTTTTTTTTATTAACAACAATGTCCAGGTTTTACTTCTTCAAGTAAAACAATTGCAGGTGTAGTAATTGGTGGATTTTGATTTTTATTATAATGTTTGAAAGCTAATTTAGCCGCAGCATTATATGATTCTGTAATATTTTTAGAAAGTTTTGAAGATGTTTCAAAATAATGAACTTTATCTATAATTCCTTGATCCTCAATATTTTTACACCATTGTTCAATTCTTGCCTTTGATATTGATTTATCAGTTCTAGGAATATCACTTTTTGTACCTATTAAAATAAATGGAATACTTTCAAAACAGTACGTTTTAGTATCGTCCATCCATTTTTCAAGACTGTCAAATGATTTTTCATTATGTATATCAAAACATAGTGTGTAACAATGTGCACCACGATAATAAGCATAACCTAATGAATGAAAACGTTCTTGACCAAATGTATCCCAAACCTAATATATTATAATTATTTTATTTTTTATTATTATTATTATTTTTTTTTTTTTTTTTTTTTTTTTTTTCAATTTACCACTTACCATCATAGACACATGCTGATTTTCAATCATTAGTTCCTTTGAACAAAAATCAATTGAGCATGACCTATGATATATAAATTTCCCATACATATAATTATAAAAGAGAGATGTTTTACCAACATTACTGTCTCCAAGAGTTATAACCTAAAAATAAACAAAAATAAAAAAATATAATAAAAAAAAGAAAAAAAAAAAGAAAATTAATTTTAAAAATAAATAAAAATAAGAAAAAAAAAAAAAAAAGAAATTAATATATACTTATTTACAATACCTTTAACATTATTTTTTGTTCATTCATTTTTAAATATTATATATAATAAAAAAAAAAAAAAAAAAAAAAGGGTTTAAATGATATTTTTTTTATTATTTTTAATTGTTGAGAGAGCCAAGATCTCTTTTTTATTTACAAAATTTGGAAAAAAAAAAAAAAAAAAAAAAAATTTGAAATGTTGTTTGGATATTTCCAATTATTTTTAAAAATAGAAAACAACACCCATGAAAATCATAATTTGAACTTTTTATTATTATTATTATTATTATTATTATTTATTTTTAAAATCCTACCACCAACAAATTCCTTTTGGTTTTTCAGGTTCAATTGAAATATTTATTGAATTTTTCTGTTTATTTTTATATTGATTTAATGCTATTTTTACTATAGTTTCATAAGCTTCAATAATGTTTGTTGATAATTTTGCAGAAGTTTCAAAATAATGAATTTTTTCTTTTACAATACCTTGATCTTCAATTTGTTTACACCATTGTTCGATTCTTTCTTTTGAAATTGATTTTTCAGTTCTTTCAATATCACTTTTTGTACCTATTAAAACAAATGGAACATTTTCATTAAATAATGACATCCAATGATTAAGATTATTAAATGATTGTTCATTATGAATATTAAAACAGAGTACACCACAATCTACATCTCTAAAATATATTTTACTATCATCGAATGCACTACCATGTGTATTGAAAAGCTTTTTATTATTATTATTATCCATTATAATTTTTTTTTTTTTTTTTTAAACCAAATTGGTGCTTACTTGTAATGATACTGTTTCATTATCAATGATTATATCCTTAAAGTAAAAATCTAATGGAATTGAGTTACCCCATTGAAAAAAAGGTTCACCCTTAAAATTCTTAATAATCGATAATTTACCAAGAAAAGCAGAAAAACCTTCAAAAAAAAAAAAAAAAAAAATTAAAAAATCAACTGGTTGGTATTCAAAAAAAAAAAAAAAAAAAAAAAAAAAAAATTGATTATTGGTCACCACCAGGTTGTTTCTTCTGTAATTTATTTTTTTATTATTATTACTACTATTATTATTAGATATTTCCAGTTTTGTAATTAATTGAATCATTTAATTTTTTGTATTGAATTAGAATAATTTAAAGCAAGCTTTGTAATGGTATTGAATGGCATTATAATATTTTGAGAAAGTTTTGCAGATGTTTCAAAATAATGAACTTTATCAATAATTCCTTGACCTTCAATATTTTTACACCATTGTTCAATTCTTTCATTTGATATTGATATATCAGTTCTTGGAATATCACTTTTTGTACCTATTAAAACAAATGGTGGTAACAACTCCATATTTTCCAAACCGTTCTCTAAACATTTTGAATGAAATTCGTTCATCCATTTATTAAGATTTTTAAATGAATCTTCAAAGTGAAGATCAAAACAAAGTACACAACAATTTACATCACGATAGAAAGATTTATTTAAATTGGTGGTAAATTTTTCATGACCGGCAGTATCCCAAATATTGCATCCAACAAGTTCATTATCAACCATTATCTCTTTATAAAAGTAATCAAAAGTTGATGGATTTGTATAACTACCAAATTTTCTGCCTACAATTTCATTAAATATTGCTGTCTTTCCAGATCTATAATCACCAAGCATTATTATCAAAATAAAAAAAAAAAAAAAAAAAATGTTAAAACATATTTTAAATTAAAAATATGTTTTACTTTTATATAAAATAAAAATAAAAATAAAAATAAAAATAAAAATAAAAATAAAAATAAAAATAAAAATAAAAATCACGCATACCTTTATTTTCTTATTTGCTTTTTCCATTTTTAAATTAATATGTATTTACGCATGTGTATGTGTGTGAGAGAGTTGAAAATAAAATAAAAATAAAACTAAAAAAATCAAGATTTTTTTTTTTTTTTAGATATTTTTTTTTTTTTATTTATTTATTTATTGTTGAAAATAAAAATTTAGGTTAATTAACACCTAAATTTTTATTTTTTTTTATTTTTTTCTTTTCACATTTAAATTAAATTAATATTAATTTATTCAAATTCTATTTTTGTATTTACAATTTTATCTAAATTTTTTTTTTTTTTTTTTTTCTATTATTTATTATTATTATTTTAAAAATTATTTATTTATTTTCTATCACTTTCTAATTGAAGTGCAAGTGATTTAAATAATGGATGATGGAATTTCCCTCTAGTTGAATCAAAGAAAGATTGTAATTTAATTTTATTTTCAAGTTGATGAGGTTGTTTTTCATATTCGTAGGCTTGTAGGATCATTTCAAATTTATCGAAATCTTTTACTAATAATGCTTCATTGGTTTTACAATCTTCATATTCTTGCCAAAGATCGAAAATTTCTTTTCCAACTTCACCACTTAGTGTATTGGTAATTTCAATGATTGCATTCTTTTCTAATTGATATTTTTCTTCTTTGGTAATTTTATCATGTGGTGTGAAATCACCAACTAATGATTCACCTAAATCATGTACTAATGCCATCTTTATAATTTTCATCTTGTCAATCTCTTTACCATCTTCACCAATTAATTCCTTTTTATCTAAACACATTCCCATCATTGCCATACGATACATATGATCTGATACTGATTCTGGTAATTCTACTCCATGATTAACCCAACCAGTTCTTTTTAATGTTTTTAATTTACCACAAATTTTAAAAAATTCTAAATAATTACTCATTATACTTTCTCTTATATTTAAAAATAAATAAAAAAATTAAAATTAAAAAAAAAAATGAAAAACGAAAAAAAAAAAAAAAAAAAAAAAAAAAAAAAGTTTTGAAGGAAAACTAAAAATTAAAAGCTATAAAAAAAAAAAAAAATTTCAGTAATGGAAAAAAAGAAATAAAAAAAAAAAAATAAAAAAAAAAATGAAAAGTGTTTTATTATAAGATTTTATTAGCAGCAAATTTTTAATTTTATTTTATTTTAATGTTTTTTTTTTTTTTCGTCAAAAAATATTTAAATGATATTTTGATATTATTATTTATAAAAAAAAAAAAACCAATAAAAAATAAAAGATATTAACGTCTATATGGCCAATGAAATCGTCATCAAATGTGAAAATGCGTGATCAAAACACAATTTTTTTTTTTTAAAAATTTTTCAATTTCTTTTTTTGGACTATCAATAAATTTTTAACATTGAGCAAAATTTTTAATCAATATTATTCTAATATTATTGGTTCTTTTAATTTTTGCTTTTTTTTATTTTATTTTTATTTATTTTTTTATTTTTTTCTTTTTTTTTTTTTTTTTCTTTTTTTCTATTCTTCTTTTTTATTTTTATTTTTGATTGTAACATTATAATTTTTTTTTTTTTTTATTTTTTTTTATAAAAAAATATTAGAAGCTAAAAGTTAGTTGTTAACATTCTTTATAATTTTTTTTTTTTTTTTTTTTTTTTTAATTGTATGTTTTTTAAAAAAACAAAAACAAAAACAAAAACAAAAACATAAAGAGAATATCATGGAAATTCATTATACTCCATTTATTAGAGTTATTAATTCAACTGGAAATTTTATTGATTTCAAATTAAATATTGGAGTTACAAATATCGGGAGAGGTAATTCTAATGATATTCCAATAGATGATCCAATAATTTCTTCAATTAATTCTTCCTTATGTATGTTTAAATTATTATTTTTATTTTTATTTTTATTTTCAATATAAAAAATTTAATTTTAAATCTAACTTTTTTTTTTTTTTTTTTTTTTTTTTTTTTTATATATCCAGATTTTGATGGTTATACATTTTCATTTTTTGATTTAACTGAAGTTAATAAAACATATATTAAATATCAAGAAAATGAGAATCCTATATTAATAGAGCCAAATACACCATATCAAATTATAAATGGAACTAGAATTCAATTGAGTGATGATACTCAATTAATTTTATTATTTTGTGAAGATTGTGAAAATCATCACCAAACTTCTTTTACTGAAAAAAAAGCAGCTGCAATATTTTAGAAAAAAAAAAAAAAAAAAAAAAAAAAAAAAAAAAAAAATTTTTGGCAAAGATGGATTTTTTTTATATCTCTACCCTATCAAGTCATTGTAATATAAAACAAAAAAAAAAAAAAAGAGATTGTTTATTTATTTATTTTTTCAAGTAGAAATAATTTAATGTATAAAAAAAAAAAAAAAAAAAAAAAAAAAATATAGTAATAAAAATTATAATTATTCTTTATTATTCTTTTTCTTATTGCCTCATTAAATTATTGGGTCATAGATTTTTTTTTTTTTTTTTTTTTTTTTTCTAACCTTAAAGTTATATTACTATATAACCTTATAAGGAATTAAATTAAAATTAAAAAAAAAAAAAAAACTATTTTTTTTCTCTAAAAATATTAAAATAAAGAAATAAAAAAATCATTAGATTTCACAAAATTTAAAAGTATTTTTAGTTTTTTATTTTTTTTTTTTCTTTTCTTTGCATCCGTTTTTTTTTATTTTTTTTATTTTTTTGAATTTGGCGCCTTTTTTAGTTTATTTATTTTTTTTTTTTAAAACGAATGAAAAAACACTTTTTTTATTTATTTTTTTTTTTTTATTTTTCATAATTTTTTAAAAAATTAAAGTTAAAAAAAAAAAAAAAAAAAAAGACTTAGAAACATACACCCACCACTGCAACACATTAAAAAAAAAAAATAATAATAATAATATATATACATATATAAAATATAATAATAAAAATGACACATTTAATAGATTTATTCAAACCAATGATTCCATCATTATTAAACAATTTACATAAAGGTCAATCAGGAAGAATAGCAATTATGGGTGGAAGTAAAGAATATACAGGGGCACCATTTTTTTCGGGTATTTCCTCATTAAAGATTGGTTCTGATATTTGCCACATATTTGCACCAACAGAAGGTGGTACAGCCACAGCTTTAAAAACAATGTCACCAGATTTAATAGTTCATCCAATTGAAAAAAATGTACATACAATAATTTATCAATTTTCAATATATATATATATATTATCCTTTCCTTAATAATATTAATTAATTAACACACACACACTAGGATCCATCTGATATTATTCCATGGTTATTAAGTTTACATGTTATTGTTGTAGGTCCAGGTTTAGGTAGATCATCAGGTGCATGGAGTTGTGCATCAGAAGTTATTAAAGCAGCTAGAAATATAAATTTACCAATCGTATTAGATGGAGTATGTATTACATTAATGATATCCCCCCTTTATTATAATTCACTAAATAATAAACCAATTTTTTATTATTTTTTTTATTTTTTTTTATTTTTTATAAATAATAATAATAATTATAGGATGCATTAAGATTAATTTGTGATAATTTAGATATTATAAAAGGATATGATAAAGCAATTTTAACACCAAATTTTGTAGAATTTAAAAGTCTATCAGATAGTGTAAAGAAAATGATTGGTGATACTTCAAATAATTTATTAAAACCAGAACATATTGCAAGTTGGTAAATATTAATTAATATTACGAAGAGGATGAATTGATATTACAAAAGAACTAACTTATATTTTAATTTATTATTATTATTATTATTATTATTATTATTATTATTATTATTATTATTATTATTATTATTATTATTATTATTATAGTCTTGGTAATATTACAATTGTTCAAAAAGGTAAAGAAGATATAATAACAGATGGTAATCAAACAGTGGTTTGTGATGATGAAGGTATGCCAAGAAGATGTGGTGGTCAAGGTGATATTTTAGCAGGTACTGTTGGTACAATGTATGCTTGGTCACAACTTTACTATAAATATAATTCAAATACGGATGATAAACCTGAATATCCAATCTCAATTATATCTGCATATGCTGCTTGTTCTTTATTAAGACATTGCTCAAAGAAAGCTTATCAAATTTCTAAAAGATCAACTGTTTCAATGGATATTATAAATCAAATTTCAAATGGATTTGAAGATTTATTCCCTGAATCTTCTAAATAAACTTTTTTTAAATTATATTAAAATTATTATTTTTATTTTATTTTCATTTTTTTTTTTTTTTTTTTTTTGGTAAAAAAAAAGGAAATATTTATTTTTTTTTATTTTATTTTATTTTATTTTTAATTTTTTTGGTAAATTTAATTATTAAGAAAAACCATTTCATTTCCCTTTTTTTTTTTAATTTCTGGTAAAGGAAATTAATTAATTTTTTATTTTAAATTTAAATTTTTTTTTACCAGGCCAAGTAAAATTAATTTTTTTTAATTTTTCAAAAAAAAAAAATAAAAAAAAAAAAAAAATAAAAAAAAAAAAAAAATAAATTGCATAATTTAATTTAAAACGAAAAGGAATTTTAGTCAGATTAAAATAAAAAATCTTTTATAGATTTTCACATAATATTAAAAAAAAAAGAAAAAAAAAAAAAAAAAATAAAAACAACAACAATATTCAAATCCTCTATTAATAAATAAATAAATAAATAAATATAATAAATAATAAACATATAAATGACAGCAACTAAAACTGAAACAACTTCAACAACTTCAACAAGTTCAACAACAACAACATCATCTACAACTATTTCAGAAGTTGATGGATTAAAATTTACAATTACACCATTAATTAAATCAACAATTTCAAATGATAATAAATTAAAAGAGAAATATTCAAAATATACAAATAACCAACAACCATTCATACCATTTAGTATATTAAAAGACATTGCAAAAACATCAACTACAAAAGTTTATTTTCAAGATTTAATTAAAGATTCTATAATTTATTATCCACCAAAAGCAGAAGTAACACCTGTATGTTTTTATTTTTCATTTCCCATTTTTTTTTTTTTTTTTAAATTTTCCACTTAAATTCTAATGATTAAATAATATAAAAAGGATCCAGAATTTATAGCAAGAAAACAACATTTAGAGAAATTAAATAAAGAATATCAATATTCAAAATTAGTTAAAAATGTTGCTAAAAAAGAAACAGATTTAAATGAATTGTCTTCATTTAGATCACAACTTTCAATTGCTGTAAATATATTAGTCACTTTTTTCACTCTTTTAGTTGGTGGTATTTTCGTTGGTCATAATTGGTTAAACTCTCAATTATATGTATGTATTAACTTTTAATAACAAATAACTAAAAAATAATAATAGTGTAATAATAATAATAATACAAAAGAGACTTACTTTTTTTATTTTATTTTTTTATTTTATTTTTTTTTTTTTTTAGGGTTTAGTATGTGGTTTAGTATTAGGAATAATTGGTGTTGCTGTTGAAATTTGGTTATTTGTAATAAGATCTTCTCAAAATCAAATGGAAAAGGATAAAGCTGAAAAAACTGAAGAAAAAATTACAGAGTGGAGAATTAGAAAGAGAACAAGAGAAATTAAAAAACAACAAAATCAATCTTTAACTGATGGCTCAAGTAGCAGCAGTAGTAGTGCTGTTAAAATTCAATAAATAAAAATAATAAATAATAAATAATAAAAAAAACATCGAAAATAGAAAATGGAAATTTTAAAAAAAAAAACAAATAATTATTATTTATTATATTTTTATTATATTTATTTATATTTATATTTAATTTATTTTTATTTATTTTGTTTTTACTATTGGTTCTATGGTTGTGAATAATTATTAAAAGTTGATTATATATCATCCATTGAACTGAAAGAGGAAGAATTTGAAGAAATTAAATCGCCACTAGTTGAATTGTTTGATTCATCCAATGAGCTAATACCACTTTCATTTATACTATCATTACTTTTATCAATTGTATTACTATTTTCAGAAGTGGTTGAAGTTGTGGTTGTATTGATAATAGTAGTTGAAACTGTAACTGTATTTGTTTGTTGATCTTGTGTATTTTCTTTGTCTTTTTCACAAATATTATCATTAACTACAACATTATTGGTATAATTAGTGTTGGTATTATTTTTATTATTATTATTATTATTATTATTAATATTATTATTATTATTATTTCCTGTTAAATCAGAAAATGAAAGACCTTTTAAAATCATATTGCCAAAGGCTAGGACATTGCCAGAAAATGAATTACTTTGTTTGTTTGATGAACAATCTTCATCATTGACTTGTTGTTGTTTTTGATTTTGTTGTTGTTGTTCAATTTCCTTGGTTTTGTTTGAATCCTCATCTTGGTTTTCTTTTTTACGATGAAGTCCAATAAATTGTAATTGTTGATTTGGTTTAGTTTTTTCATTGTTTTCATCACCATTATCATTATTGTCACTTTTTTCATTGTCTTTTTCATTGGTTTTCCAAGTTTGATCCATTTCTTCAAAATCTCCTTTTTCAGAATCACTTTCAAAATGGTTTTCAACACTTTCATTTTCTTCATATTCATCATTTCCTTGGTTCTCTTCATCATCATAATTTTCTTCATATTCATCATTTTCTTGATTTTCATCATTTTCTTGATTTTCATCATTTTCTTCATTTTGTACATTTTCATCATTTACTTGATCAGCACCATCTTTGTTCAATGAATTTAAATAAGAATTTAAATTTTTTTTTGATTTTTTAAAAGATAAATTCTTTTTTTTATTTTCCAAAGTACCACTACGACTAATATAACCAGTTGTGAAACCATGTATCAAATAAAATTTAAAATACTTTTTCTTCATTGCTTCTCTACTATATGGAGTTTTTATAAATAAAATTGGATTTGATCTTTTTACTCTTTTAATTGTATGACGATCATCATTTAAATAACTAATTTTATTTTTCATTTTTTATAAAATATATTATTGTTATTGTTATTATTTTTATTATTAATTAAGTGAGAGTGTTAACATTGAATATTAAAAAAAAATAATAAAAAAAAAAAAAAAAAAAAAAAACACCTTTTATAATTTTTTTTTTTTATTATTTTTATTAAAAAAATTAATTTAATAAAATAAAAAATAAATAAAAAATTATAAAAGGGGGAGTGTTTTTTTATTTTTATTTTTATTTTTATTTTTATTTTTATTTTTATAATTTTTTTTTTTATTTTTTTTCTTTTTTCAAATTCTAAATTTCCAGATTGATTTAATTTAAATCATTCATTTTAATTGTTTTAGGATCCATTAATGATTGAAGTTTTAATCTTAATGCTCTTCTATATTTTGTATAAACTACTAAACTGAGAATGACAATAATTGTTGCAGAAACAACTGGAACTACAATTACAACTGGTAAAAACCAAACTCTTTCATTATCATCACTATTACCACTTTTACAATCTGATTTAAATTCTTTATTTTGAACTAAAATTGAAAAATCTAATTTTTTTTTTTTTTTTTTTTTTTTTTTAATTAATATATAAAATAATTATAAAAAAAAAAAAAAAAAAAAAAATAATAATAATAATACTTTACCAGGATCAATTATACAATCTATGCAATGGGGTAAATTTAAACCAACAGTGATTGAACTAATATTTTTTTCAACGATTTGAGAAGTTATAAAAGTTGGACGATGATCAGATAAAGCACGATTAATGAATCTACCATATAATACAGTACCATCCTTTGTAATGGTTACATAGTTTAATGCTGAATTTTCAGTATCAATATTTTCAATATTTGCAATATCACATTGTTGACCATTAATTGTACCATCTTCATTTTTAGTTAAACCAACTGATGATTCCATTTGTAATTGTAATGTATTTAAACCACTAATATAGGTATAATTATTAATTTCAACTGTTAATTTAATTGAACCACTTGTTACCTTGAAAGTAATATCAGCAAATGTAAATTCTTTATCATTTTCAACTTCTTCAATTATATATGTAATATTACATTTTAATGGTACAATTTTATTAAAAATATATAAATTATTACTATTATTATTATTATTATTATTATTACTGGTAGAATTTATTTTTTTAAAATTCCAATTATTTTCAAATAAATCAATTGTATTAACTGGGTTATTATTAAAATCTAATTCTAAAAGTTTTTTAATTTTAATTGTATATTTTGTTTTATCATTATTTAAATCGGTTGAACCTGTACCTGTATCAACCGTTGTATTTGATTTTGGAGGTTGTTGAACCACTTCAATTGAACAATCTGGTCCAATGAAATTTGATTTCAAACAATTACATTGGCCAATTCTTTGATCACAAATACCCATTGTAGAATTTGTACAATCGTTTGGACAATTTAATAGGGTATTGTTGTAGAGATAAATATTTTGACCAGCCCATGAATGACCATTTTGAATTACTGTAACTGATTTCACTCCACTACCAGGACCAATTAAACATTTTATTGATGAATATCCAATTTCATAAATTGGTGTACACTCTAAACCACCAATGAAAACTGAAGGATTAACATGGTCATCACCATACCAACCTTTTAACGTAACATTACCACCTAATATATTTGAAGCAACAACACTTGATACATAATGATCAGGAATTATACATTGATCACCTAACCAAAATGTAAAGCATTTACATACTTTATTTCTAATATCACAACTACCTTTATTATGACAATTACAAATACATTCACCTGAATTTCTATCACAAAATCCTTTACCTGTACAATTTTGATTACAAGTTAAATAATAATTTGTAAAATCTGGTAAATAAGTTACATTGAATATATAATCTGGTTGACCAGTAATTTTTAAGACACTAGTTGCATCAATTTTAGTTTTGGTTATATTTGTATATGCGAAAAGTTGACAAATTATAGTATCAAAAGTTGTAGATCTAATTTGACAATATTGATCATTCAATATTGTATATATAGTACCACTTATACTATAAGAGAATCCAGTACCTTTAATAGTTAATAAACCAACATTTGAAACATATACTGATGTTACCACTGGTCCACTTGTTGATAAGGTCATTGAAATTGAAGGATAAATGAAATTGAATGTAAATGTATTAATATCAACGGAATTTCTATAGAATTGATTACTTGGTATATCAACTATCCAATCATTTGTACTTGGTGTGGTTGTGAAATAACTTGTATCAAAACCTAAATCAGAACCATAAATAATTGTTCTATTTAAAATTGAATCAATCTTTAAATTTGCTATTAGATTTGTACAATTTTGAATGTTAATAACACCTATTGCAAGATTTAAATTTGATTTTAATATTACATTATTTTTAAAATGACATGAAAAACATGATGGTAAAATACCATTGATTAAAATTGAATTTGGTAATTTTAAAGTTTGTAAAGTACAAAATTGATTACTTATAGTTCCTTTCAATGGATTATTAGTTAATTCTAAATATCTTAAACTCTTTGGTAATGGTAATACTATATCTAAATTATCAGGCATACCACAACTAGTAATTGAAATTGATTCAATGACAGAGTTTGCTTTATTGAAAATACCTGGAATTGGATACCCACTTTTAATTGAACATTGGGTTATTGAAAATGATTTCAAGGATTTCATTGGTAAAGCTTTAATAGCATCAGTACTAAATAAACCAGGATTTACAATTGTAATACTTTTCAATGAAGTCATTGTTGATAAATCAATTGAACCATCAGTTGGTTTAGTAAATTGAATATTATTTAAAATTAATGTATTCAAATTTGTTAAACTTTTAATTGAATCACTTGGAAATGTATATGATAAACCACTACTACCACCATTCAATTGTAAAGTTTTAACATTTAAATAACTTGTTAAATTTGATAAATCATTTTTAACACCACTTGTAAAATACAAATTAACACTTTCAACACTATCGACATATGTTAGACTTGGTATATTCCTAGTCACACTATCAATTGATTTTATCCTACTTTTAGAACTTGTTGAACTTAAATCATTTGTATAGAAATAATATAATTCACCACTTGGTAAATTATTTAAAAGTGTGAAACTTGTCAATTCAATTAATGACGACACTGGTATTGAAGCATTCAATGCTATTTGTAATAAATTATTTGTACTGATAGTCAATGAATCTATATTTTTAATTGGATTTGATATTGATTGTATTATACAATTATTCAATTCGAATGAATAATTTTTAAAATTATTACCTTGAAAAAAAAAATTATTATCCAATGAAAATAATGATAGATTGAAAATTAAATTCTCTTTTTGAAAACAATTTAAATTATTACTATCAATTTTGATAACACTGGCACCATTCATTGTTAATGATGTTAATAAACCTTTATCATCACTACATTTAAAATTATTTGGATAATCTTCACAATAATATCCCCAATTTGAATCATTTCTTAATTTAAATGTATTTGCATTTTTTGATAATACTATTAAATTATATAAACAATCAGCTTATAAAAAAAAAAAAAAAAAAAAAAAAAAAAAAAAAAAAAAAAAATAATTTAGTTGGTTATTGAAAAAAAAAAAAAAAAAAAAAAAAAAAAAATAATAATAATATTTACTTTCAGATGGTATTAATTTTGAAATTGAATTTCCAAAAAATAAAAAGATAATTAAAATTAAAATAATATTCATGTTATTTAATCATTATATAGGAGTAAAATATCTGTTTTAAAAAAAAAAAAAAATAAAAAAATGTAAAAAAATTAAAAAATAAAAAAATAAAATTTTAAAAAAAAATAAAAATATAATGCACCAAAACATGTTAATTTTAGATATTTTTTTATTTTTATAATAATTTGGTCAATAAAAAAAAAATTTGGATATTTTTTTTTTTTTTTTTGAGATATTTTTTTTCTTTTTTTATTAATTATTATTTTTTATAAAAGTTTAGCAATAATAAACCAATCTAATGATGGTATTAATTTTGAATTATTATCTAAAAGTTTTGAACCAAAATGACCTGAATAAATTGTACTATTGTATTCTTGATCAATATCTTTTAATTTTATAGGACATGATACATATCCATTTGGAATTGAATCACCATTAACTCTTGGCCATGGAAAATCCTCTTCTTCATCAAAAAATAAAAATTTTTTATCATTGTATTTACCATCATTATCGAATACACAAAAAGTAGCTAACCAACCTGTTAAAACTGATCCACCAGATCGTTGTTTATAATCAACTATTTGATTCCACCAAGTTGTATCAGGATTTCCTTTTGCAGAATCAATGAATTTATCAATCACTGCTAATAAATATTTATTTAACCATTTTTTAATTACACCATCTTTATTATCGAATTGAATTAATTTTTCAACTCTTTCTTTTAAATTTATCCAATCATTAATTTCACCTAATAATGTTACTTCTGAAAGTCCACATTTACATCCATATCTATAATCGAAATATTTCTTCATTGTTGACATTAATGCAATTGAAAATACAACTTTATCAGATTCTGTTGTAGTTGTAAAATCTGGTATAATTAAATCTTTAATTGATGGATCTTTAATATTTGATTGAATTTGATTTGACATTTCAATTGTTAATTTTTCAAAAGGTGCTTCTAATATTCTATATTCAGTCTCAACTATTAATTCCTTTTTACCAGTAAAATCTACAAATTTTTCACGTAATTCTTCAGAGTTTTTATTTATGTAGAACGATAATTGAGTTAATATTGCCATCCAGATATTATCTGGACGTAATACCAAATGATTGTGATTATTATAACTTTCCCAAGCAGAGTATACAAAACTATTTAAATTAAATGATTCTAATTTTGAACCATCATCATCGCCATTGATAATACTTGTTTGTAATACTTTGTATTTTTTAGATTCTTCACCAATTTCATTTTTAATTATTGCACTTGCTTCCATTCTTTCTTGATAATAAATTGAATGATTATTTTTAATTGAATTTAAAGGTTCATTTGTTTTTAATAATTCATTTTTTAAAAAATCATCAACATTAAATTCATATTTTAATTCCCATTTATTTTGTTCAATATCACAAACTCTAAATGAAATTGATTTATTATTTTCATCTCTTTTAATTTTGAAATTGTATTTAATTACTTTTGAATCTTTACCATCCTCATCAGCATGATGACAATTTATATTTATTTTTCTATTATTTTTCATTTGTGTTTGAATTTCCCAACAACAATAAAAAAAAAAAAAAAAATTTTTTTTTTTTAATAACTCAAAGAACCATTTTACCAGAAAGTGAGAAAAAAAAAAGAAAAAAAAAAAAAAAAAAAAATTTAAAATAATAAAATAAAAATAGATTTGGTTATTAAATTGTTAAAGAGGTCATATTTTCTATTGTTGATATATTATTCATGAAGATTGTAAAAAATCTTTTTTCTTTTTTTTAATATTCCATGTTTTTCTATTTAAATACTCGAAAAAAAAAAAAAAATAACCAAATGAATATGGTTCTCATAGAGATACTAGTTCTCATTTGTTGGATATATTGTTATTATTGTTATTTTTATTTATAAAACTTTTTATTTTTTTTTTTATTTTCCCTTTTTTAAATTCTCAAGTTTAGCAACAATAAACTAATCTAATGATTGTATTAATTTTGAATTATTATCTAATAGTTTTGAACCGAAATGACCTGAATAAATTGTACTATCGTATTCATGATTTAAATCTTTTAGTAAAACTGGACATGATACGAATCCATTTGCAATTGTATCAATATTAACTCTTGGCCTTGGAAAATCCTCTTTTTGATTACCCTTATATGACATTATATATCTATCATCATTATATTTACCATCATTATCGAATACACAAAAAGTAGCTAGCCAACCTGTTAAAACTGATCCACCAGATTGTGATTTATAATCAACGATTTGATTCCACCAAGTTGTATCAGGATTTCCATTTGCAGAATCAATGAATTTATCAATCACTGGTAATAAATAAACTAACCATTTTTTAATTTCACCATTTTTATTATCGAACTGAATTAATTTTTCAACTCTTTCTTTTAAATTTATCTAATCATTAATTTCACTTAAAAATGTTACTTCTGAAAGTCCACATAATGATTGGAAAACAAACTTAAAATAATTTTTCATTGTTGACATTAATGCAATTGAAAATACAACTTTATCAGATTCTGTTGTAGTTGTAAAATCTGGTATAATTAAATCTTTAATTGATGGATCTTTAATATTTGATTGAATTTGATTTGACATTTCAATTGTTAATTTATCAAAAGGTGCTTTTAATATTGGATATCCTGTCTTAACTACTAATTTCTTTTAACCAGTAAAATCTACAAATTTTTCACGTAATTCTTCAGAGTTTTTATTTAAATAGATGAAAATTGAGTTAATATTGCCATCCAGATATTATCTGGACGTAATACTAAATGATTGTGATTATTATAACTTTCCCAATAGTTCGTTTGCATTTTGAAGATTTACCACTTGATTTTGAAAATGTGCCACTTGATTTTGAAGATTTAACACTGATTTTGAAGACCAGGAACTTGAACTGAAAGACCTTCAGCGTGTAATCGTTAAGTTTCACATTCAACAATTATTCTTATAATACTTGGAGCAGATGGATAGTTTGGAAATCTAAAAAAAAGACCGGGGGATGGATCTTGATTTATTATATTTTGGAGAACATTAACTGGGGGAGCATTTGCATGGAAAAAATTCCATTGACCTTCTCCATAACCATGAGCAGATGTCTTTAAACCACCCTCGTTGAAACTATTTTCTGGACACCCAAATACTGAAAGGAACCACTCACCATGACCGGCAACTGGACCATCAAAACCTCTATATTACATTAAAACTTCGGCATTTGCCATTTCTGGTGGGTTTGCATTTGGAGTCCCCATCTCCTTGAGCCACCAGCTAGATCTGAGTAACCTCTGTGGTACAACCTTATCCCATCTTGATGGGATGCTTTACCGATATATAGCAAGGTCAATACATGAGGAACCATATTCCCGAAAACAAAGTATACCCCGTTTCCCAACAAAAGCGTTTACTCCAGGACAGGCACTATTTGCGTTTCTTCTAATGAACATATTATCGTAAAACCATTGCGTGTTTGGAGTTATAGAATTGTCGTTGATAATACCAACATAGTGATGTGAGTTACAGGAGTTCACAAAAAAAAAGATCAATAAAATAATTTTAAATAAAATTTTCATTTGGAGATAGTTATTTATATGAAGTATAATATAATATAAAAAAAAAAAAAAAAAAATTTATACAAAAATAAAATTTGGATTACATAAATAAAGTTTTTTTACTAAAGGACACACTTTCAATTTGCAACAAAAGGGAATACAACAAACTAATTAAAAATATTAAAAAATAAATTATCAACGACTACTGTATACCAAGTACAACCTTACTAAATAGAGTAATTGTTGATCAATTTATTTAAGATATAATAATCCAACATACTATTTTATTATTGAAACATTAAAATTTTTAATCCCATAAATTTTGAAAATCTAAAAAAACAAAAACATTACTCGAAATAAAAAAATTTTCAAAAAAAGAGGGAAAAAACATTTAGGTAAAATCCTATTTATAAATAAACTTTTAATTATTGCTTATTTCTTTAAATGGATAAACACTCGTTAATCAATTTTTTAAAAAAAAAAAAAAAAAAAAAAAAAAAAAAAAAAAAAAAAAGTAATATCTGAATTTTTAAATGATATTATTTTATTTATTGGTTTTAAATATTATTCTTTTTCAATACAAACTTTAACTTTGTATTGTATTTGATGAAGGATAGAATCAGAATAATCGATGGATCCAGATTTAACATTATAACAAATGAGGGTATTATTATATGCATAGTTAAATTCTACTTCTTTTGGATAACAGGCAAGTTTACTTGATGCAGAGTTGAATTCTGTGATAATAGTTTGATTGGTAATTACAATTGGCTCTACTTCGGATGGTGGAACTTCAAAGCATGCAGAATAATCTGAAGCTTTTACCAATGAATTCTTTGAGCATGATGAGTATTTATTGTAATTATAGCATTCTACATTATTAATGAATGAATGTTCAGGTTCACCGCCATCACTAACACATTCAACAATGTTTGATTGGGTTTCACTATTTGAACAGAAAATAGTAGAATTATGATTGTATGTATATTCGTTAAATCCATCTTTACAATAGATTGGACTATTTTGACCATAGATTATCATTGATTTTTCATTGGCATCATATTCACATTTTAATGAACTTGAAACTTTTGAAACCGTTGGAATAGAGAATTTATAAGATGCAGATTTTGAACGAACACCACAATTAATTTCAGTTCCAAAGTTGGTTGTATTACATTTAATACCATTATTATTAGCATTAATTTGACAAGTGAATGATTTGTTGAAATTGAAACTTAAATTATTATTATCAATACATGTTACAGTTTCATTGAATTGATTATCAATTGTAAAGATACGATCATTATGATTAATTGAGAAAAATACTGCAGAGTAAGGTGTTGAAGCAATTGATAAAAGATTGGATGTTGGTACTGGTGCTGTTGATGATGATAATAGGTTACCACCCATTGATGATTTTGTTACCACCATTGCTAAAGCTATAGTTGATACACGTTTAATACCATTCTTTGCAACCTGAGTTACAACTCTTCTTGTTACTGCTGCGAATCCAAATTGTAATGATTTCTCTAATGCTCCTGAAAATGATGCTGTAGATGCTAATATTGAACCAGATTTAGCTGCTGTTGCAGATGTTGCCAATGCTATTTGTGTAAGTGGTAAAGCAGTTGATGCTAATAATGCTGCTGCAACCAAAGCTGCTAATCCAATAACAATAAAAATTACAATATTTGTTGGAGATTCTGGATCAACATAAGAAAAGTAATTATTAAGACTATTTAATTGACTTTGAACATTAACACGAATTGGTAAACCTTTTCCTTTACCTGGTGGTACAGTACATTTTACATTTTTAGAATCAACCCACTCCCAGTTGACACAAAGTACGCCATTAATAGAAACTGTACCATTTGACGAATTAACAGAGTTTTTCAATGATTTTGGAACAAAGTCATAACCTTTGATTGTAATAGTTTTACCACCTGAAGATGGTGCTGCATATTGTTTATTATCCAATGATGGTGGATTATAAGAGAATGATCTTGTTTCATTTGATTTTTGTCCACCAACTAAAAGTACAACTGAATGGTTTTTACCAATACCTGCAACTGGATTAAATGAGAAACTTGTTGAATTAATCCATTTAATATCTTTATATTGAGTTTTACCATTGATTGTTATTGAATTTACTGAAACATTTTTGTTTTCTTCTTTATTATAAAAATCTTTTAATTCAGCGGGAACGAAATTGAAACCAACATATTTAATATCAGTGGCACCATCAGTTGATACTGTAATTTTATTTGTAATATTTGGTTTATTATAAGAGAATAAAAGTTGATTTTCAGATTTTTGTTCACCAATAGTAATATTAACTTTTAGATTGGCACCGATACCAGGTGGAATAATACAACTAACATTGGTTGAATTTATCCATTGAACTGATCCACATTCAAATGTACCTATATAAATTCTTGAAGTATTTCTCCAAGATGCAATTGTTTTATTTGAATCATAAAATGGTGAAATAAATTCGAATGGATTGAAATTAAAACCTGTAATATTTAAATATTGTGGTTTTTGTGGAGGAGTTACACAATTTAATCTACTACAATTACCACCATGAGTATCTGAACTATTGGCAGTTAAGAATTTGGAAAGCCATGGTAGAGAATATGAATATTTATAAGTATATCTGGCAGTGTTTGCAAGTGTAACTTGGATTGTTCTATTAGCACCAACATTTATTGGGAAACTACATAGGTAAAGATCGAAATCGGTTGAATAATATGCATATTGGGATTTCAAGTATGGACAAATATTTGAATAATCGATTTTACTATTTGCAATTACATCTGAAGTACAACGTTGAATTTCACAAAATGAGTCAGTGCCATCCACTGTTGCTTCTGGAATTTCTTCAACAATCGAACCTAAACCTCTACCAACTATCCAATATTGATTTATATTTGATGTATTCAAATGTTTATCATCGTAATATAATTTATCAATAATCATTGATGGATATGTAAATTTAATCGATGCAGTTGAGGCATTCATACCTGTGTTTATTGCAAAAACATTTACAGTATAAAAACCTGGTGGTACAATAACCTCCATAATCTTATCAGAGGTGAATTTTGTAATTTCTGCAATTTCTGAACCAAAATAGATATTTGTGCTTCCATTGAAAAAGTTTTGACCATTAATAGTTACTACATCTCCAATTTTACCTGTTGTTTTTGATAAACTACTAATAATTACATTTTCAAATGTAAAGTAATTTACAACACCACTTTTAATATTCATTTTTATATTTTTAAAACAATAAAATGAAATATAACTAATTAATTTAATTAAAAAAAAAAAAAAAAAAAAAATTGTAAATATATTATGTTTTTAAAATTAAAAATTATTATTAAAAAAAAAATTAATTTATACATACTTTGAACCAGCACCAATTGCCTTAATATAAAATTGTGTATTTGTTAAAAATGTAATTGTATCTGTAACATTAGTTTCACCAATTTTTACAACCAAACCATATCTACTATCAGTTGCTTGTAAAAAGTTTTCACCAGTAACAGTAATTAATGAATTATATTTTGGATTTGTAGCAGAGTAAGTAATTTTAGTTACAGTTGGAATTGGGAATTTGAAGTAATATAATATATTTCTTGGATATAATGATTCGTAAATATTTTTGGAATATTCATTATAAATTTTAATTCTTTTATTTTGAAGACCGATAGTTAATGAACTTAATCTAAAGATAATTCTACATGTTCCGTTAGTGTATCTTTGGATGGAATTAAAACTAGCTTGACTTGAACCAACATATGCAAAAAGTGTATTGGTACTTGTTGGACAAAATCTGGCATTGACAGTAATCTCTTGTGATTTTACAGTAACGTCATCAACAATTGGACCAATTGGACATGAATTAATGATTTTTCCACTTTGGAAATCTTGAATTGAAGATTCAATGAATGAACAAATCTTAAAATTTACAAAAACCATTGATAAACCAAAAGATGAATTGGTTTTTGAAGGAGCGAAATAAGTATCAAAATTTGTATAACTTTTTCTGGTTGAATTGTTTTTCAATGCTAATTTAAATAAATCAGAAGTAATTTGTTTTATATCGTCAAATGAATTCTTTGGTTTAACTTCTGTGGATGTATATGTACAAACATAATGACGAGTTGTTGAATCTACATATTTTGAAAGAATATTAATTTTTGAAACAACATTTGTAAGTTTTAAATATTCATAGAATTGACCTGATCTCCAATTTCCAATAATTGGATTATCAATCCATCTTTTTTCAAAGAATTTAATAACTTTGGCAAATGTGGTAGTATTATATTTTATTAATTCATTTGGACAAACACCAATTGTTAAAAGAGTACTATTTAAATCATTTTTAGTATTTAATAAATTTAAATCCTATTTTTTTTTATAAAAAAAAAAAAAAATAAAAAATAAATATTAATATGATATATATTTTTAATATTAAAATAAAAATATTTTTTAAAAAAAAAAAAAAAACTTACATTTTGGGTAATACCAGTACAATTATAACGGCAATAATCTCTTGATGGACAATTTCTAATTGTTTCTGTAGTGAATGCATTTGCAAGTGTGGTTTCTAAAAAGGCACAAGTTTTGTTATTGATAGAGATAATAGTAAGACCTAATGCTGATGGACTTGATGGGTGTGGTGTGTGTGTAACCGTTAAACCTCTATCTACTTGTCTGTGAATTGATTGATTAGCAAACTTTCTAAGATCTATTGATTGATCTAAAATACTTGAAAATGTTTTAAATTTGCCAGTGGAAGATATGTAGCTACAATAATTATTATTTGTTTTAGTGACAAATTTTGAAAGGATTTGTTTGGTAATTGTGGAATTGGTGAATAGGAGATTATAGAATTGGCCAGTAGTCCAATCATTTGGTATTTTGTTGTCATACCAATATTGTGAAAATAATGTTGATAATTGAATATCTGTGTAGTTTGATTGGAATTCACCACCACAAACGCCTCCTGAAAGAAGAACATGAGTGATTGAATTAAATGTATAAGCTCTTTGAGGTGTTCTACAGGTGTACTCACATGGATTTTTAAGGGCTGGATTATTGGGGTAAATTTGTGAGAATGTTTTAGTGCATGCATGTTCTGAATACACCCCAATATAAATTTCTGCACTTGATTTTGATATACTATAAATACGGAATGGATATAAAGTATTACATCTTAATTGTAATGTAAACTTTCTATTTGTTGTGCCAGTATAAGTGTGTATTATATCTATTCCAGATGATTGATATCTAAATTGTTGAGATTCAACGCTACCATATGGAATGGTTAAATTCATACATGATTGATATGCAACACCTGAGATCATACATTGATGCGTGTTTCCACCCATATTAAAATAAATCTAAATAAATAAAAAAAATAAAAAAAAAATAAAAAAAAACGAATGGATTTAGTAAATTTTTAATTTTAGTTTTAATTTTTTTTTTTTTTTTTTTTTTTTTTATAAGATTTAACTTACTGTATCATATTCATATTTATATATGTAATTACCTGATGAAATACTTTAAAATAAAATAATAAAAACGTTAATATTTGTTATTTTTTAAAGGGGAAAAAAAAATATAGAAATTATTTACTTACGTTTTGAGAGGTCTCAAATCAATATAGTTATCGAGTAATACGTTATGATAGAGAGCTGAAACAGTTTGTTGACAAGCATATTTGGATTGAATATTTAAATTGTATGTACACATTGGATTTTCACTGTATGATGTAACTTTATAATTTTCAGTTTTGTTGCATGTGAATGAAAGTTTGAGTGTTCTTTTATAACCTGATGAGGGACAATCACTATGAGTAGTAAGACCATATGATTTGATTGATAAACTATTAGCTGAATATTGATAATATTGTGTTTTTCCAAGTGGATAAGTATTTCTATTGGAACTTAATATTTGACAAGCAAAATTATCAGCTCCACAAGAAATAGGTTGAATTCCGAAATTATGATAATAAGAAGAATCATAATTACCAAATGTTAGACCACGGTATTCAATTGAACCATTTCTTTTTAAAATAAATAAATAAAATTATTAATAAATAAAATTAAGTAATAAATAACTAATAATAAATAAATAACCAATAATAAAATAATAATAATAATAATAATAATAATAATAATAATAATAATAATAATAATTACATTGTTCTATTTTGTAATGGTGAAAAATCAAATACTTGACCATAAAAAGTACTACTGGAAGTAGGATTACTTCCAAAGTATTCATAATATGCTAACGGACATGCATTTTTGGATGATGCATAGATTGTTTGATTGCAAATAGAGTTATTAACAGTGGTTAAGACGGTGAATTCAGTATTGGAGCATCTAATATATACCTTTATCTCTGGTTTGGTTGTACAAATGGTAGGGGTAGATGATGAATTAAATGAAATTAAAATATTGTTTGATGTGTTACTACTTGCAATAAATGGTACTTTGGATACTGTTGGTTTATCAAAGAATGGAATAGTTGTTTTTCCAAGTCCTAAAATAAGACAACCATAATACTTTCCACTTAATCCTGAGAATTTATTACATACATCAACAGTACCACCACCGAAATTGAAAAGGAATCTATTGAGCTCTAGAGCTGACGAATATGGATTTGATGATGATGTTCTTTAATAATTTTTTTTTTATCAGTAAAATAAAACGAATAAAAGAAAATAATAATAATAATAATAAAATACATACAATTTCAATGATCTTAAATCATATTGATTGCCACCAAATAAGTATTTGTTTTCAATTGGACAAGCAAATTTAGTGGAGATTTGAACATCGTAGACACATGTTGAACTTTCCACAAAGCCTTTAATTGCATAGTTTTGAGTTGTATCACAAGTTAAAATAAAGTTACTTATTCTATGATAACCAGTTTGATTGGTACACTTGGTACTATCGATTTTTCCTGATTGGTATTGAATTGTTAAACCTTTATCAAAGAATTGGACATGACTGAATAGAGTAATACCAGTTGGATACCTTGTGCCATTGACTGAAACACATGATTGAATTGGACCCTCACCAGCTGTAGCAGTACATAAAGTTGATGTTTCACAAAGACCAAAATAAAAAATGTTGCTACCATTTGTTGTAGTAAATTGTGATGATCCTAAAACACTATTATAATGGAAATATTGAGATTAATTTAATTTAATTTTTTAAAAATTTAAAATAAATAGGTTAGATAATAAAATAATGATAAATTAAAATAAAAATAAAATAAAAGAATACATACTTTGAAGTTGGTGATAAATCGAAAAATCTATTTTTAGAATCTTGGAAAACACATCTATTTTTAGAATCTTTAGTATGTGGACTTTCCACTCTAGCATTTTGAATGAAATCATCGTAGTTTGTATCAGAGTATGTATAAACATAATTGTAAAGACTATAAAATGGAATGGTTTTTGGATTTCCAACTTCTACAGGTAATAATGATTGAATAGAATTAACTTGGTCTTCCAATACACCAATTGAAGCACGAGAGGATATATCGATTGTCTTTGATTGAGCAGAGGTTGAATTTGATTCGAGTGATGATGTTTTTGGTGCAATGAATTGACAATTACTTTCAAAGAAACACAAATAATTTGAATTTAACGATTGATAAATCATTGGTTTTTTATCATTATTGGCTGCATTTAATAACTCTATGAAATATGTTTTGAAATCATAAACATTTTCATTATTACTTAACACATCAATTAAAAATGATACACTTGATTCTTTAAAACCTTCTAATTCATATAAATCATAAAAGAATGATGTTATTGAAGAGCTGTAATATGAGGCGTTACTTTTAGATTTTCTAAATTTTTTTTTTTTTTTTTTTTTTTTTTTTTTTTTTTTTTTAACGAGTTAGATATTTTCCTTTATTTTTTTAAAAAAAAAAAATGCAATAAAAACCCAAAAATATCTTACATTAAATTTTTCAAATCATAAAAAACATTTGCATTCTCGTTATAAAGAAAAGACGAATTTGATTGTTGTTTTGTGTGGGAATTCTAAAAATAAAAAAAAAAAAAATAAAAAAATAAAAAAAAAAAAAAAAAAAATTGATGGTTAGAAAAAAGAAAAAAAAAAAAGAGGTTGGGAAGTTGTTACCTTTTTGATTGAGATTTGTAAAAAATTTAGAAAACCTTTTAAAAATGAAAGGGTTTGAGTTTGTTCGGGCTTGTTTTCAAAATCATTGTATCCATATAAATTTTTTTCGTTTTCATTATATAACGATGGTTTTAAATTTTTAATTATTTGGTGAGAAATTGATTTATAAATATTTTCAAAATTACCATTACCCAGTTTAATTGGAAGTGTGTTGATATTATTTAAAATTGCTACTGAATTATTAATTTTAACATTAATATCCCCAATAATTGATTTAAATATTGATAATGATTTAATTTGTTGTAACTCTTTATATAATATTATATAATTATTATTATTACTGTTTAAATAGTATCGTTGATTTGTTTGATTAAATAATAAATCAAAACTAATAGTTTTATTATTTTCAATAATTGAAATATTATTAATTTTATCTTCAAAATATAATTTATTTGGCTTAAATATTGAATCATCAAAACTAATTATACTACTTCCATTAGTAGTTGTATTAATTTTAATTAAATCATTCTTATTTTCCAATGTTACTTTTGAATTTGGTAAATCATAATTATTAAAAAGTGATAAATAACTTATTAAAAAATTATTTGGTTGGATTATTACCTTTTTATTTTCAATCGCACCAAAAATGGATTGAATGAAATAAAATGAAATAAATATTAATAAAATTTTTTTCATTTTTATTTGTTTTTGATATCTTACTTTTTATTTTTTTTAAAAAAAAAAAAAAAAAAAAAAAAAAAAAAAAAAAAAAAAAAAAAAAAAAAAAAAAAAAAAAAAAAAAAAACCAATAAAATAAAATAAAATTAAATAAAATAAAATGTTCAAAATTTTTTAGAATAAATCATGATTGGTTTGGTATTTTTAGCATCAAAAGATATTTCAAAGAAAAAAAAAAATAAAAAAAATGAATTGATATACACCAAGATTTTGCTCGTTTTTTTTTAAAAATTTTGAAACGATATACACTAAAATATTGAACATTCAAGAAAAAAAATTATTTTAAATAATTTTAAATAAATAAAAAAAAACAATCAATATTTTAATGTTTACTATGAAGCATTAAAAAAACGCCATCAATATTTTAGTGTATATTGTTTAAAATTTTTTAAAAAAAAACGAGCAAAATCTTGTTTTAAATCAATTTTTTTTATTTTTTTTTTTTCTTTGAAATATCTTTTGATGCTAAAAATACCAAACCAATCATGATTTATTCTAAAAAATTTTGAACATTTTATTTTATTTAATTTTATTTTATTTTATTGGTTTTTTTTTTTTTTTTTTTTTTTTTTTTTTTTTTTTTTTTTTTTTTTTAAAAAAAAAAAGCAAGAAACGATTAATTAAATAATTAAATAAATATTAAAGAATGAAATATTTGGTTACTATATTTTTATTATTTATTTTGTTTTCAATAATTAAATGTCAACCTCCAAGATGTTTATACAGTGATATTTATGCAAAATCACCACACCCAAACTTAATACCCTCTGTAAATTATGTTAATTGGTGGATTTATGAACATTTTAATGATGCTGGTAATGGTGGTTCATCTTTTTATACAGATAGTAATTTAAAGGACCTAAATGAAAAAATTTTTGAATTGAGCGATTATGATATGAGAGATCAAAACCAGGAATCTCCAATTACTCAAACATTCAGTCAAGTGAATGATCTTCGATTTTCAAGTATTTCTTACAATAATGCTTTTGATGACAATTACTCAACAGGAAGTGCACATGAAAAAGGATTTTTTATTTGGAACGAAGAAGGTGGTATTCATGTTATTCATAGTATTCCCCACACACCTCAAACTATGGATGGTTTCTTTTTACATACCTCCAAAGATAAATATTTACAACATTCAATTTGTATTACATTGTTACCAGCTGAATTAGATATTATTCCTAAATTTTTGATTTATACCAACCCTGCAATTGGAACAATAAATTCTAAAGTGATTACTGGTTCAATCTTAAGTGCTTTAACAAACAAAAGTACAAAAGATGTTAATAATGTTGACACAACCGATATATTGGTTACAGTAACAGATGATAATATTATAGCTACGAAACAGTTTACAGAAATCGATACAATTATTGAGGGTAATTTTATTGTTGATAATTTTATTGTTGGTCAAACTCTCCCAAGAATTATTAAAATTCTACAATGGGCTAAATTGGTATGTATAATTATTTTTATTATTGTTTATTTTATAGTTGTAAATTATACTCACTCAAATTATACCACTTTTTGTATTTCCCAGGCTCGTCATGTGGCTGGAAATATTGAATTTTCATCAGATCTGGATCCAAATTTACCAAGCTATCATTATTATAGAGCAAAGAAACATTCATTTGGTGAATACTTTGTTCAAACTCCAATACCAGAAAAGAGAAATATTATTGCTGGAACCTCTCAGCATAACTTGGCAAGAATGAATAACATTGAAATTTTATGGCAATACATCGGTAAATATTACAGTAGTATTTCAAAATGGATGTCTCAAACAATGACTTCAAATAAAGGATTTGCTAATAATGTAGTTCCTGGTAATAATGTAGATACAACTTTCTCATTAACATTTAAACTCAATTATCCATTCCTAAATGACCATCAACAAAGAAGTGCCTCAAAAGATCATTCAAAGTTCATGTATGGTACCAGTAACAATGGTCAACAAAAAATCTTTTGTATAGGTGGTTTAAATTGGCAAAGAGTTCAAGGTAGGATAAAATAATATTATTATTATTATTATTATTATTATTATTATTATTATTATTATTATTATTATTATTATTATTATTATTATTATTATTATTATTATTATTATTATTATTATTATTATATATTTTTTATTATTTATTATTTATTATTTATAATTATTACTAATTAATCGTTAATTTGAATATTTTTATTGATACAATACACTTCATAATTAGAATCAAGAGGAGGGGCAGCTTTTTGCATGGATGGTATTGGTTATTTAGTTGATTATATGAAAAGACATGTATCATGGACAAGAAAAGGAATAGCCCAAGATCAAGTAAAATCTGGTGTCCCACAATCAACAGCAGGAACTGAAATAGACTTTTCTTGGATAGAGGATCAATTGAACATCCAAAAACTATATATTCCAATGGGATTCGAAATTTTAATACCAACAACACAAAATCCACTTCCAAAAAGAGTTATTGAACCAGCACAATCAAATTATAAAACCAAAAATGCTCCACTCCTTGTTGAACCTGTACAGACACCATTAGGTGCCTTAAGTTATAAATCTGAGGCAATTTCAATCGATGTATTCCCAAGTGTAAAAGATAAAGTACATATATGTCTACAATCATCCCAATGTCCGTATGAATTATCAGCTAAATTTAATATCATTTCAAATATAAATCTTATTGTTACTCCTTATCAAAGAGACTCACAATCAGATCCTGTTATGACAATTACCTCCAATCCAATTCCTGCCATTTCAGTTTCACAAGTATTGAAGAATAATTATTTCTCTTCTATGGCCACTGAAAAAATAATTCAACTAAGTGGTAATAATTTTGGAGTTTATTTACAAAAGACTCAACAAACTCTAGATGATTTTAAATTTCAATTTCCACAATCAAGTATCAATACCCCTTGTACTATTTCACCAATAGGTAATGATATTTCAATTATGTTTCATGAAACTTGTGTTGATCAACTTATATTTTGCTTATTTAGTCATTTCCACATGTATTCAATTCAAAATAATAATATACCAGTGTTTATGGTAGATGACCAAGCTTCATTTTATAATGATGTTACCCAAATTCTTGTAAGATAATATTCAATTACAAATATAAAATGCACAAAACTTTTTAATCATTATATTCTAATACCATTATTAATTTTTTTAAATAGAATGAATTCTTTCCAAACATTCCAGATATCAGTAGATGTGTTGAACAACCACCTTCACCTGGAACTGCAATGACTGATAACGATGAAATTAATGAAGTGATGGGATCTCAGGCCATGACTGATGAAATTTAAAAAATTAATAATCAAAAAAAAAAACACTGTTTTTAAAAAAAAAAATAATAAAAAAAAAAATCTAAAAAATTATTGTGCGTTTTTAGCAAATTAATCATAAAAAAAAAAATTAAAAAAATTCACCCAAGTCGAACAAAAAAAAAATAAAAAAAATGAAAAAAGGGTTTAAAATATTGAAAAACTTTCTAAGTTAATTATTATGAATATTTATTTGTTTTTAATTTTAAAAAATTTAAAACTACACAATAAAAATTTTTATACTAAAATTTCTTTGAAAATAAAAAAAAATTTATTTATTTTATTATTTATTATTATTATTATTATTATTATTATTATTATTATTATTATTATTATTATTATTATTATAAGTTTTATTATTTATTTTATAAACAAATTACCTTTGGATGAAAGGAACAACTCAAACAAATTTTTAATTTTTTAGGATATCCTGGGCATGGTTGGCATGGTGTAGCACCCCTTCTTTTTTGGCTGGTGCAATTGCTATTGAGTTTGTGATTACAATATAGTTTGATTGAGTCCATTATAAAATTGAGGTATGTTTAAATATATAAACGAAAATGATATTAATAAATATTAAATAAATAATAAATAAATAAAATAAATATGAAAAGAAAAAAAAAATAATAGATAAATAAAATATGAGTGAATAAAATAATTAAAGTTAAAAAAAAAAAAAATCTATTTAAATACTTAAAATATTTCATTGCAACCGAGTTAATATATTTTTGATCAAAGATTTTGTTTTTATTTTATTTTATTTTTCTTTTTTTAATTTATTATAATTTGATTTTTTTTTTTTAATTTTCTTTTTATTTGAAAAAAAGGGGAAATGTTTTACAGTTAAAAAAAAAAAAATTCACTCATTATTTTAACCAACTATAAATAAAATGAAATACAATTGTTCATTTATAAAAACTATGGCCATTATAATATTAAACCATCACATCTATATTTTTGGTTAAAATCAAATGATCATTTTTTATTTTAAATAAAAAAAACCACTTTTAGTTTATAATAATAAAAACAATTTAAAAAACATAATTAATAAAACCAAAATAATAATATAATTAATTATACATATAATAGTAATAGAAATAGAAATATTAATATCAATAGTTATAGCAATAGCTATATAGTAGTAATGGTAATAGTAATAATAGTAATAATAGTAATAGCAATAGCATTATAGTAGTAATAATAGTAATAATAGTAATAACAGTAATAGCAAGAGCAATATAGTAATAATAGTAATAATAGTAATAACAGTAATAGCAATAGCAATATAGTAGTAATAATAGTAACAATAGTGATAGCAATAGCAATATAGTAGTAATAATAGTATTAATAGCAATAATATAATGAAACCTAAAAGAATGAATGCTCATTTTCTTCTAGAGGTATTATATTTTATTATTTTACATTGAATATAAATATTTGTACTAAATTTTTTTTTTTTTTTTTTTTTTTTTTTAATAAATTTTTTTTTTTTAATATTTGTCTTTCTTTCCATCCTTTCCACAATTAACATTATAAGGTAATTATATAACTATTTATTAATTTTTTATTTATTTTTTATTACAAAATAAATAATTAAAACTAATAAAGTTTTTTATTAGAATTAAGGATATCTAAAGACGTTGGACCAATTGGAGAGCCGGTTTATGTTACTAATAGCACCAGCATTTCTGAGACCTACATGGGTTTTTCACCATCTGTTTGGATGATTGTTTGTATAAAATCCGTGATAAAACCAATAATACAGAAGACTTCTTTCAATATGTTAGAGAACTTTTGGAAAGTGGATTTTGCAAGCCTGGTTTATTATTGGTAATGGACAATGCTCCAATTCACGGTGGTATCGTGGCTTTAAATGCACTATTTGAATTGTTTAATCAATATTCGGTTCAATTGATATTTCTGAAAAAAAAAGAAATCAATACCAAAAGGTGAAAAAAAAAAAAAAAAAAAAAAAAAAAATTGAATCACCCATATGGTATCTGTATTGTTTATGGATTGATTTAAAATTTGTGGAAAATCTTTGACCTTAAGATTCTATTTTAATTTCCAAAAAAAAAGTAATATCAAATTGAATTTTTAAATGACAAATGATAGTATTTTATTTTTTAATTGTAAATTATTCTTTTTCAATACAAACTTTAACTAAATAAATCAATTTCATTTAAAGTTTGTAATATTGAACAAAACAAATGGGAATTAAAAAATGAATTTAATGTTGATGATTTTTTAAAAAATGAATTATTAAAGTCATATTGACTCTTCATGTGATTTAATAATAAAAAACCAGTCTCTGGCTCATTACCAAAATTTGGCTTTTTTTTTATCCAATATTTTTGAACCAAAATGGTATGAATAAATTGTACTATTATACTGATTTTAACCTTGAATAAATTGGATTGGAGCTGATACAAAACCATTTAAATGATAGTTTTATTTTGGTTTGAGATCTTTTTTTATTTTTTTTTTATTTGGTTTGTATTTTAAACTTAATTTTTTTATGATTTTTTTTTTTTATTTTTTTTTTCTTAATTTTTAAGTGATTTTTTTTATTTTATTTTTTTTTTTAATTTTGATGGTGGTTATACATTCTCATATAAAAAATTTCATACCAAAAAATTTCAAAAATAACTTTTTTTTTTTCAATCAACATAATTACAAAACAATGATATCCAATCAAAATACAATAAATAATATTGATAATAATAAAAAGTGTACACTTCACCCAAACAAAGATATAGTATTCTTTTGTTTGGATTGTAAATTAATACCATGTTGTATTCAATGTACATCAAGTAAAGGTGAACACCATGGTCATAGAACTGATACATTAGAATCAACATCAAATATTCTTTCATTAATGAATAATTTTAAAAATGATGTATATCAAAAAGTAGTTGAAAGAATAGAAAATAATAAAACAATATTAAAACAATCAAATGATAAATACAATGATATTCAATCACAATTTGATATTAATAATAGTTTATTAAAAAGAGAAATTAGAAAAATTCATGATATCATTTCATTCATAGAATTAGATATTAAAAAACAATTAGAAACAACCTATGAAAATAATACATTAATAAATACAATTATAACTTCTTCAACCAATAATGATAATGAAATACTTTCAAAAATAATTAATAATAAAAATAAAAATAAAAATGAAAATGAAAATGAAAATGAAAATGAAAATGAAAATGAAAATGAAAATAATATTACAATCATTGAAAAATTAAATCAAATTTTAACTATTAATGATCCACAACTTTATGATGTTGGAGATGATTTTGTTATTGATAGAGATACTATTAAAATTATTAAACAATATCAACAATCATTAATAGTATTGAATAATAATAATAGTAATATTGATAATTCAAATAAATTAAATGAATACGATAATCAAATCATTCATTTCCATTATCAAATAATTGATGATATTAAAAATAAATTAAAATCAATTTATACATTAAATAATTGTACATTTAAAATTGAAATCGATGAAAATAATAATAGATTTTTTAAATGTAAGCTTTAAACAGTTTTTTTTTTATAAATGATATTCACATTACTAACTTTCAAATATAGGGTAATTTAAAGTTTTTTATTTATAAAAAGGGTGATGTTCTTAAACCCAACGAAATTAAATGAATAGCATTCGAAGACAATTTTAATATTTTATCAAAATTATAAAAAAATCAATTACCACCAACTGTAATGCTATTGGATGGATTCAATCAAAAATTAACACCAGGTATATTACCGGATGGTGTTGAATCATTGTATTTGGGTAATATTAAACAAAAATTAATTATTGGCTCAATTCCTAATACTGTAACTCATGTCTTTTTAAAAGATGGATCAATTGAATATTATCACCAGGTATATTACCAGATGGTGTTGAATCGTTGTATTTAGGTGATATTAAACATCAATTAATAATTTGTTCAATTCCTAATACTGTAACTTATGTCTCTTTAAAAGATGGATTCAATCAAAAATTAATAACAGGTATATTGCCAGATGGTATTGAATGGTTGGGTTTAGGTGACATAAAACAAGAATTAATAATTGGTTCAATTCCTAATACTGTAAAGAGTGTCTCTTTAAAAGATGGATTCAATCAAATATTATCACCAGGTATATTACCAGATGGTGTTGAATCGTTGGGTTTAGGTGATATAAAACATGAATTAATTATTGGTTCAATTCCCAGTACTGTAAAGGAAGTATATGTTTCCAATGGCTTTAAACATCAAATTGAACCTTATTTTTCAGAAAATGTAAACATAATTAAATAGAAAAATAATATTTGGTTAAATTAAACAATTTCAATAAAAAAGATAATAAAAACAAAATTATAACTTCACAACTATATAATATTCCTTTTTTTAATAATTTCTTTTTTTAACCATCATCTGTTGAATAATAAAAAAATAAGCAAACTAAATAATATGTTGGATTTTAAACATTTTAAACTACTATATAAAGAAATAACTGGTGCCACAACAAAAACACCAAAAAAAGAGGCAACGTTGAATACAATTTTAGAAAATCAAGAATATTCAAAAAATACATAGGTTAATCGATCTAAAAAAAAAGAAAAAAAAAAGGTCTAATTAAATTTAATTTTATTTTCATAAAAGTTTAGCAATAATAAACCAATCTAATGATGGTATTAATTTTGAATTATTATCTAAAAGTTTTGAACCGAAATGACCTGAATAAATTATACTATTATATTCTTGATCTAAATCTTTGAGTAAAACTGGACATGATACAAATCCATTTGGAATTGAATCAGCATTAACTCTTGGCCATGGAAAATCCTCTTCTTCCTCAAAAGAATATGATTCTGTATATTCATCATCATTATATTTACCATCATTATCGAATACACAAAAAGTAGCTAACCAGCCTGTTAAAACATTGCCACCAGATTGTTCTCTATAATCTACTATCTGATTCCACCAAGTTGTATCAGGATTCCCATTTACAGAATCAATGAATTTATCAATCACTGGTAATAAATAAACTAACCATTTTTTAATTTCACCATTTTTATTATCGAATTGAATTAATTTTTCAACTCTTTCTTTTAAATTTATCCAATCATTAATTTCACCTAATAATGTTACTTCTGAAAGGCCACAATATGTTTTAAAAACAAAATTAAAATATTTCTTCATTGTTGACATTAATGCAATTGAAAATACAACTTTATCAGATTCTGTCGTAGTTGTAAAATCTGGTATAATTAAATCTTTAATTGATGGATCTTTAATATTTGATTGAATTTGATTTGACATTTCAATGGTTAATTTATCAAAAGGTGCTTCTAATATTGGATATACTGTCTCAACTATTAATTCTTTTTTACCAGTAAAATCTACAAATTTTTCACGTAATTCTTCAGAGTTTTTATTTACGTAGAATGATAGTTGAGTTAATATTGCCATCCAGATATTATCAGGACGTAGTACTAAATGATTGTGATTATTATAACTTTCCCAAGCAGAGTATACGAAACTATTTGAACCAAAACATGCTAAATCATCATTAATAATACTTGTTTGCAATACTTTAACTCCTATATCAATTCCATTTTTTAATGATGGATCCATTGTTTTAAAAGATTCAGCATTTAAAAAATCATTAACTTTAAATTTACCATTAATTTCCCATTTATTTTGCTCAATATTACAAACTTTAAATGAAATTGATTTATTAATTTCATCTCTTTTAATTTTAGAATTGTATTTAATTACTTTTGAATCATTGTTAACAAAACCACTATGACTTCTTACTCTATAATTAAAAATAGTATTCATTTTTTGAGAATTATTATCATTACCTTTTATAAAAAAAAATAAAATAAAATAAAATATGGTGATTTAAAATCTGTTGAAAAAAAAAAAAAAAAAAAAATTAATTATTTTATTTTTTTTTTTTAATTCAAACTTGAAAAAAAAATAAGTTTGAAAAAAAAAAAAAAAAAAAAAAATTAATTATTTTATTTTTTTTTTTTATTTTTTTTTTAATTCTCAAAACTAAAAATAATTAATTATTTTATTTTTTTTTTTTTTTTTTTTTTTTTTTTTTTTTTTTTTTTTTTTTTTTTTAGGTAATGATAGTAATTCCCAAAATAATGGTATTAATTTCAAATTATTATCAATCTATGACATCATTTTATTTTGGCATTTAATTAGATAAAACTTTAATAAAAATAGGATTAAATAAGTGTACACTTTAATTTTTTTTTTTATTTTTTAATAAGTTGGAATACTGGGAATTTTCATTTTATAAAAGTTTGGCAATAATAAACCAATCTAATGAAGGTATTAATTTTGAATTATTATCTAAAAGTTTTGAACCGAAATGACCTGAATAAATTGTACTATTATATTGAATTTCACCTTGAATTAATTTGATTGGAGCTGATATAAAACCATTTGGAATTGAATCACCATTAACTCTAGGCCATTTATATTTTTTATCTTTATTACTCCACCATAATATTAAATTATCATTGTATTTACCATCGATATCGAACACGCAAAAAGTAGCTAACCAACCTGTTAAAATCGATCCACCAGATGATGATTTATAATCAACCATCTGATTCCACCAAGTTGTATCAGGATTCCCATTTACAGAATCAATGAATTTATCAATCACTGGTAATAAATAAACTAACCATTTTTTAATTTCACAATCTTTATTATCGAATTGAATTAATTTTTCAACTCTTTCTTTTAAATTTATCCAATCATTAATTTCACCTAATAATGTTACTTCTGGAAGACCACAAGATGACATGCATTGATAATCGAAATATTTCTTCATTGTTGACATTAACGCAATTGAAAATACAACTTTATCAGATTCTGTTGTAGTTGTAAAATCTGGTATAATTAAATCTTTAATTGATGGATCTTTAATATTTGATTGAATTCGATTTGACATTTCAATTACAACTTCATCAAAAGGTGCTTCTAATATCGGATAATCAGTCTCAACTATTAATTCTTTTTTACCAGTAAAATCTACAAATTTTTCACGTAATTCTTCAGAGTTTTTATTTATGTAGAATGATAGTTGAGTTAATATTGCCATCCAGATATTATCAGGACGTAATACTAAATGATTATGATTATTATAACTTTCCCAAGCAGAGTATATAAAACTATTTGAACCACAACCAATATTTATTAAATCATCACCATCACCATCTGTAATACTTGTTTTTAAAACTTTATATTGTTCAGCATCATCACCTGTTTTTTCATTTTCCAAGTTTATAAATTCTTCAATACAAAATTTATCTTTTATTCCCCATGGACTTTTTTCAACTTCACAAACTTTAAATGTAATTGATTTATTATTTTCATCTCTTTTAATTGTTGAATCATATTCAATTAATTTATATTTTGAATTATAAAATTCATTATCTTGATCATTTTCTTTGTTTTCATTATTTTTTTTTAATTTTTTGCTTGAAAACTTGGAAAATAATTTTTTCATCTAAAAATTGTTATATTTATAAACATTATAATGTGAAAAAAAAAAAAATAAATAAAAAAAAGATTATAAAAAAAAAAAAAAAAAAAAAAAAAAAAAAAAACCAATCAAAAATTTTCGATGATTGTTTTTTGTGAAAAAAAAGATATTTTTTTTTTTTTATTTTTATTTTTTTATTTATTTTTATTTTTATTTTTATTTTTTTCTTTTTATTTTTTATTTTTTTATTTTTTTTTATTTTTTTAAAAAAAATTAATACTTCCAATCAACAATATTATTTTGATTATAGTTATAAGATTTAAAATCTTTTTGAATTTTATCATAATAATCATTATTTGGAGTACCAATCATATTAAAAGAATGTAATTTAGAAAGGAAATAAAATTTAGAGAATCTATAGGTTGTATTTGATAAAGATTTGAAGAAAGATGAATTCCATAATGCACCAATACCATAGACACGATAATATAGTTTACAAATGATTAGAGATAGATAAAAATTGGACCAAGATAAACATTTTGGTAAATTTAATCTTTTATGACCATACTTTGCAAGTGAGAGAGCATGATCATAGTCCCAAGATGAAGTTGGACTCCAATCACCCAATAATTGACCACCTCTATGATTATCCATGAATCCAATGTTTATAGAGTTTTCATTAGCATAATCCAAAGTTGCCAATAATTGATTACGTAATGCTAAACCATTTTCATGATCAGTAGTGAAATGATCCGAGAAAATTGGACAAAGATGATATTTACCAATGTAAGCAGGCAATAATATGGAGAAATAAGTTGAAGATTCAAAATAAATTCTCCAACTCATAATTGAAGCATTACCTAAATGATTTGAATGATCTTTGATTAAATGATTATTAATTTGTGTTACACATCTAATTAATTTATCGAATGCTTCAACACGTCTATGATAGTCATTGGCAGCATTTGAAAGTTTAAACTTTAACATTTCAGTAAGACACTCGATCTCCATAGCAATCATTACCATACCAGTTGAATAGAAAGGATCGAAAATTGCAGCAGCATCACCAATTACACACCAATTATTTTTAGAGAAAAAGGTTTTACTTGTATGTGCAAGTTTTGGCCAACGATGAAAGTCAACAATTTCACCACTTTTAATTAGATTATAGAGTAGTTTTTGATTCTTTTCAAGGAATGACATGAATTTATCCAATGAATTTAATTGAGAAGGTTGAATTTTATCACGATGATATGAAACACCAATACTGTAATCACGAGAGCCTCTTTCCAAGGGGATCATCCAAATCCAATAGCCTGGACCAAAGAAATGATTGGTATCGTAGGTCCAAGAGCATGTCACATCTTGACTTTTGAAATCGAATAAACTTCTCTCTGTGTTTTTCACTCTCACCCAAGTGCTTGCATTATCCAGACCAAATAAATGCTTTGGATCCTTTAAAATGTTATCGGTACGAGATCCAACAGTAAAGTTTCTACCACTTGCATCCACAATATAATCAGTTGTCAATGTTATACGTTCAATTGATTGCTGTAATTTGAAATCGGCACCAGATTCAACTTCACTTAGAATTTCAACATCGATTGATTTCATATCATCGTTATCTAAATTATCAACATTTCTAACTCTACCATGGTAGTAGACTGCGCCTTGGGCAATTACCATTTTCAATAGATCACGCTCAATCTTGCAACGGTTCAATTGAAAAGCTTGGATATCTGGATTCTTTACTGCCCATGTACTATAGTAGTCTTCAATGGTATCAGTCTTTGATAATTCTCTTGGCCAATGAAATTGTAATGAAAATTTTGGTGGATGATTCTCTATTAAATAATCTTGTAACTCTAATTCTTTGGCGAAAAACATTGCACTAACTTCAACTGTTGATTCTCCAACTTTATAATCTTCATCTAAATTATCTCTTCTCTCTGATCTTGGTTCTATCACTGCAATCCTACCAGATAATTCTGGCATTTTTAATAATAAATGTCTAGTTGCTGATAATCCTGCTATACCACCACCAATTATAATAATATCATAATGATTAATAATATTTGTATCCATCTTTTTTTTAAAAAAAAAAAAAAAGTTTTAAATTATTTATTTATTTATTTATTTATTTTTTTTAAAAAATTATTTTTAATTATTATTTTTTTTTTAAATTTATTTGTTTAAAAAAAAAAAAAAGTTTAAATTATTTTTAATTATTTTTTTTTTTTTTTTTTTTTTTCAATTTTTTTTTAATTTAAATAATAGTAATAAATAAATAAATTAAAAATATAATAAATAGAATTTAGTATATTTGAAAATGAAAATAATAATAATAAAAAAAAATAAATTTTTCTTTGAATTTATAAAAAAAAAAAATAAAAAAAAAAAAAATATAAATTAAAAATAAAAATAAAATTAAAATAACATATGTTAGTATCATTTTTTTTTAAAGAATGTTTCTGTGTTTGGTGATGATTTTTTTTTGTTGGGGGTGAAAAATAAAATAAAAAAATAAAAAAATTAAAATTATTTTCATTGGACCACCACAATGGGGGTGATTATTTTTTTTTTTTTTTTTTTTTTTTTAAAGATTTTGGTATTTATAAAAAATGTATATACAATACCCTTTGAGTTTATTAAAAATTTAATAATTTAAAAATAATAATAATAATAATAATTTTTTTATTTATTTATTTTAAAATAGAAAAAAAAAAAAAAATAATTTTATAATATTTTAAAAAATATTATTATTATTATTTTTGTTATTTCTAAATTTATTTAATGCACACCGAGATAAAATTAATTTTTTTTTTTTTTTTTATTTTTATAAAAAAAAAAGAAAATTTAAAAAATTATAATTTTTTTAAGTACAATAATATTGTTTAATAGTAATACTTAATTTTACCACATATTAAATTATTTAAAAACCATTGAATTTAAAAAAATTAATTTATAGATAAAAAAATTTAAATTTTTTTTGATTTTTTTAAATACCAATTATTTATTTATTTTAAAAGTTGTCGATTTTTTACCTTTTAAAGTGTATTATTAAACAATAGTAAAAAAAAGGATTTCTTAATATTTTGAAGGTTAAAGAAAATTTGAATTGACCAATTTGAAGTTTATTAATAAAGATTATTCACAAGATAGTAATATATTCCTTTTATACTTAATCATAACTTTCAACGAAAAAGGATTTGTTTTTTTTTTTAAAAAGACCAATCCCAATTAAAAATTGACCAATATTAATTTTTAAAAAAAAAGAAAAAAATTAAAAAAATAAATATAATTATTATTATAAACTATTTTAAAAAACATTTATTAAGAATTATATCATTAATCTTTTTGAAGTATACAAGTAATTAAAATTATTTTTATTTCCCCCCCCCCCCCAACCTATTTTTTTTTATATTATAATAGATCAAAAAAGTAATCTTTTTTTTTTTTTTTTTTTTTACACAAATATGTCAATAATTTCATTTTGAACTATGAAAAAATTTTGAGTTTTATAATAAATTAATATAGTTCTCGGCGTTTATTTTTTAAAAAAAAAAAATTGTTGTTTCAATTAAAATAATATTTATAAATATGAGTATGAATCTATTATTAATTATTTTTTAAAAAATATATTTTATATTTTTTAAAAAAAAAAAGTTTTAACTATAGATAAAATTTGGGGTCATTATTAAAATAAAAATGAAAAAAATTAAAAAAAAATAAAAACCAAAGTATATCAATTTCATTGGATGATCTAAAACAATATTTATTTAAAATTAAGCCTCTTTTTAGTGAAATACCGATTCTTAAAATAAATAATATTTATGTATCGGCTTCCTTTTATAAATTTTTTTTTTTTTTTTTTTTATTTTTCCTTTATTTTTTTTTTAATTTTTTTTTTTATATAAATATATGATTTTATTCATTTTTATAAAATCAATTCATTTAAAACCTATCAATAATTATAATAAGGGAATAATAATAATTTAATAAAAAAATAAAAAAATAAAAAATAGATATAATTATACATTTTAGTAGTCAATCTTTAATTTATAAAATAACAATTTTTTATTTATTTATCTGTTTATTTAAAAAATCATTAAAACCGATATTTATTGTAAGGAAATTTTTTTTTATTTTAATCAAATCTAATAATAAGTGCAATGATTGATTTTTGTGATTTTTCAGATTTTTTTTTTTTTTTGATATTTTTTCCATAAACATATTTTTTTTTTTTTTTTTTTTTTTCTTTAACATTTTTTTTTTTTTTTTTTTTTTTTTTTTAAAACAATTTTTTTTTTTTTTCCTTTATTAATTAAAAAAAATTATTAAAATTATTAAAATTATTAAAATTAAATTAAAAAAATTAAAAAAAAAACTTTTTTTTTTTTTGGGTTGGGGGGGGGGGTAAAAAACCTCTTTGTTTTCAAACAGATCTAACACTAATTTTTTTTTTTTTTTTTTTTTTTTTTTTTTTTTTTTTTTTTTTTTTTTTTTTTGGATTAATTTTTTTTTATTATATTAATTTATTACATTAATTTTTTTTTTTTTATTCATTTTTTTATTATAAAATAGAATTGTTTAAAACATTTTCTTTTTTCAATTATATTTTTTTTAATAATTAATTATTATTATACTTATAAAATACATTTTTTCTATTTCAAATTATAATATTTATTATATATTATTAAAAATAATTACAAAAAAAAAAAAATAATAAAATAAAAAAATAATTAAATTAACCACCCCCCCCACCAAAAAAAGAAAAAAAAAAAAAATAAACTATTAAAAGATTAGTGTAGTAATAATAATAATAAAAATAATAATAAAAAATATATATTTAGAATATGAACAACAACAAAAGTATAAACGATTTAAGTGGTAATAGCAACAACAACATTGCAAACAGTAATATTAATAATTATAATAATTTAATTAAAAAGGAACCAATTGCAATTATTGGAATTGGTTGCAGATTCCCAGGAAACGTTTCAAATTATTCCGATTTTGTTAATATAATTAAAAATGGTAGTGATTGTTTAACTAAAATTCCAGATGATAGATGGAATGCTGATATAATTTCAAGAAAACAATGGAAATTAAATAATAGAATTGGCGGTTATTTAAAGAATATCGATCAATTTGATAATCAATTTTTTGGAATCTCACCAAAAGAAGCTCAACATATTGATCCACAACAAAGATTATTATTACATGTAAAGTATTAATTAATTTTATTTTTTTAAATCTATTTGGAAAGTAAAAAAAAAAAAAAACATATATAGATAAAAATAAATCTTTAAAATTTATTTTTATCTATATATGTTTTTTTTTTTTTTTTTTTTTTTTTTACTGAAAATTTTTATTTTTTTTTTATTTTTTTTTATTTTTTTTTTTTTTACTTTCCAAATTTTTTTATTTTTTTCTAATTTTTTTTTTTTTTTTTTTTTTTTATTATTTCATTTTATTAAATAGCTTGCAATTGAAACATTAGAAGATGGAAAAATTAGTTTAGATGAAATTAAAGGTAAAAAAGTTGGAGTTTTTATTGGATCATCAAGTGGAGATTATTTGAGAGGATTTGATTCAAGTGAAATTAATCAATTCACAACACCAGGAACCAATTCATCATTTTTAAGTAATAGATTATCCTATTTTTTAGATGTTAATGGACCAAGTATGACAGTGAATACAGCATGTTCAGCATCAATGGTAGCAATTCATTTAGGATTACAATCACTATGGAATGGTGAAAGTGAATTGTCAATGGTTGGTGGAGTGAATATTATTAGCTCACCGCTACAATCGTTGGATTTCGGTAAAGCAGGTTTACTAAATCAAGAGACCGATGGCAGGTGCTACTCTTTTGATCCACGTGCATCTGGATATGTTAGATCCGAAGGTGGAGGAATACTACTATTGAAGCCTTTATCCGCTGCCCTCAGAGACAATGATGAAATCTATTCATTACTTTTAAACTCTGCAAACAACTCCAATGGTAAAACACCAACTGGTATCACCTCACCAAGATCACTATGTCAAGAGAAATTGATTCAACAATTACTAAGAGAATCGTCAGACCAATTTAGTATTGACGATATTGGCTATTTCGAATGTCATGGTACAGGCACACAAATGGGTGACCTCAATGAAATCACAGCAATTGGTAAATCGATTGGTATGTTAAAATCTCACGATGATCCATTGATCATTGGTAGTGTGAAAGCCTCGATTGGCCATCTTGAGGGTGCAAGTGGTATTTGTGGTGTCATTAAATCAATCATTTGTTTAAAAGAGAAAATCTTACCACAACAATGTAAATTCTCTTCTTATAATCCAAAAATACCATTTGAAACTTTAAATTTAAAAGTTTTAACAAAAACCCAACCTTGGAATAATTCAAAAAGAATTTGTGGTGTAAATTCATTTGGTGTTGGTGGTTCAAATTCAAGTTTATTTTTATCATCATTTGATAAATCAACAACAATAACAGAACCAACAACAACAACAACAATTGAATCATTACCATCATCGTCATCATCTTTTGATAATTTATCAGTATCAAGTTCAATATCAACAAATAATGATAATGATAAAGTTAGCAATATTGTTAACAATAGATATGGCAGTAGTATTGATGTTATTACGTTATCAGTTACATCACCAGATAAAGAAGATTTAAAGATTAGAGCAAATGATGTTTTAGAATCAATTAAAACTTTAGATGATAATTTTAAAATTAGAGATATTTCAAATTTAACAAATATTAGAACAAGTCATTTTTCAAATAGAGTTGCCATCATTGGTGATTCAATCGATTCAATTAAATTAAATTTACAATCATTTATTAAGGGTGAAAATAATAATAATAAATCAATAATATTACCTTTAATTAATAATGGTAATAATAATAATAATAATAATAATAATAGTAGTGGTAGTAGTAGTAGTAGTAGTAATAATAATAATATTTGTTTTATATTTTCAGGTCAAGGTCAACAATGGAATAAAATGATATTCGATTTATATGAAAATAATAAAACATTTAAAAATGAAATGAATAATTTTAGTAAACAATTTGAAATGATTTCAGGTTGGTCAATTATTGATAAATTATATAATAGTGGTGGTGGTGGTAATGAAGAATTAATTAATGAAACTTGGTTAGCACAACCATCAATTGTTGCAGTTCAATATTCATTAATTAAATTATTTTCAAAAGATATTGGTATTGAAGGTTCAATTGTGTTGGGACATAGTTTAGGTGAATTGATGGCAGCTTATTATTGTGGTATCATTAATGATTTCAATGATCTATTGAAATTGTTATATATTAGATCAACACTTCAAAATAAAACCAATGGTAGTGGAAGAATGCATGTTTGTTTATCTTCAAAAGCAGAGATTGAACAATTGATCTCTCAATTAGGATTCAATGGTAGAATCGTAATTTGTGGTAATAACACCATGAAATCATGTACAATCTCTGGTGATAATGAATCAATGAATCAATTCACAAAGTTAATATCATCACAACAGTATGGTTCGGTGGTGCATAAAGAGGTTCGTACAAATTCAGCATTTCATTCTCATCAAATGGATATTATCAAAGATGAATTCTTTAAATTGTTTAATCAATACTTTCCAACCAACCAAATCAGTACAAATCAAATCTACGATGGTAAATCATTTTATTCAACTTGTTATGGTAAATATTTAACACCGATTGAATGTAAACAATTATTATCATCACCAAATTATTGGTGGAAAAATATCAGAGAATCAGTATTATTCAAAGAATCAATTGAACAAATCTTACAAAATCATCAACAATCTTTAACATTTATTGAAATTACTTGTCATCCAATTTTAAATTATTTTTTAAGTCAATTATTAAAATCATCAAGTAAATCAAACACATTACTTTTATCAACACTTTCAAAGAATTCAAATTCAATTGATCAATTATTAATATTATGTTCAAAATTATATGTTAATAATTTATCATCAATTAAATGGAATTGGTTTTATGATAAACAACAACAACAGCAATCAGAAAGTTTAGTATCATCAAATTTTAAATTACCAGGTAGAAGATGGAAACTTGAAAAATATTGGATTGAAAATTGTCAAAGACAAATGGATAGAATTAAACCACCAATGTTTATATCATTAGATAGAAAGTTATTCTCTGTTACACCATCATTTGAAGTTAGATTAAATCAAGATAGATTTCAATATTTAAATGATCATCAAATTCAAGATATTCCATTGGTACCATTTTCATTCTATATTGAATTGGTTTATGCTTCAATATTTAATTCAATCTCAACTACCACCACCAACACCACAGCATCAACAATGTTTGAAATTGAAAATTTTACAATTGATAGTTCAATTATAATTGATCAAAAGAAATCAACTTTAATTGGTATTAATTTTAATTCTGATTTAACTAAATTTGAAATTGGTAGTATTAATAGCATTGGTAGTGGTAGTAGTAGTAATAATAATTTTATTGAAAATAAATGGAAAATTCATTCAAATGGTATAATTAAATATGGTACAAATTATTTAAAATCAAATTCAAAATCAAATTCATTTAATGAATCAACAACAACAACAACAACAACAACAACAACAACAAAATGTTTTAAATCATTTAATTCAAATGAATTTTATAATGAAATTATTAAATATAATTATAATTACAAGAGTACTTTTCAATGTGTTAAAGAGTTTAAACAATTTGATAAACAAGGTACATTCTATTATTCAGAGATTCAATTCAAAAAGAATGATAAACAAGTCATTGATCAATTATTATCAAAACAATTACCAAGTGATTTTAGATGTATTCATCCATGTTTATTAGATGCAGTTTTACAATCTGCTATCATACCAGCAACAAATAAAACTAATTGTAGTTGGATACCAATTAAAATTGGTAAATTATCTGTAAATATACCTTCAAATTCATATTTTAATTTTAAAGATCAATTATTATATTGTTTAATTAAACCATCAACATCAACATCAACATCACCATCAACATACTTTTCATCTGATATTCAAGTATTTGATAAAAAGAATAATAATTTAATTTGTGAATTAACAAATTTAGAATTTAAAGGTATTAATTCATCATCATCATCATCATCATCATCATCTACAATAAATTCAAATGTTGAAGCTAATTATGAATCAAAAATTGAAGAAACTAATCATGATGAGGATGAGGATGAAGAATTACCATTAGTTTCAGAATATGTTTGGTGTAAAGAAGAATTAATTAATCAATCAATTAAATTTACAGATAATTATCAAACTGTTATTTTCTGTTCAACAAATTTAAATGGTAATGATTTATTAGATAGTATTATAACAAGTGCATTAGAGAATGGTCATGATGAGAATAAGATATTCATTGTTTCACCACCACCAGTCGAATCGGATCAATATAATAATCGTATCATTATAAATTATACAAATAATGAATCTGATTTCGATGCTTTATTCGCAATCATTAATTCAACAACTTCAATCAGTGGAAAGAGTGGTTTATTTTCAACACGTTTTATCATTTTACCAAATTTTAATTCAATTACTTTTTCAAGTGGTAATTCAACTCCATTAATAACTAATGTCAATGGTAATGGTAATGGTAAGAGTTGTGGTGGTGGTGGTGGTAGTACAAATAACACAATTTCAAATTCATCATCATCAATATCAAGTATTGATAATGGTAATAATGAAGATGAAGAAATGGTATTAAAATCATTTAATGATTCAAATTTATCATTATTCCATTTACAAAAATCAATTATTAAAAATAATATTAAAGGTAGATTATTTTTAATTACAAATGGTGGTCAATCAATTTCAAGCTCAACTCCAACCTCAACATATAATGATCAATCATATGTTAATCTATCACAATATCAATTAATTGGTCAAATTAGAGTATTTTCAAATGAATATCCAATTATGGAATGTTCAATGATTGATATTCAAGATTCAACTAGAATTGATTTAATTACTGATCAATTAAATTCAACAAAGTTATCAAAACTTGAAATTGCATTTAGAGATAATATTGGTTATAGTTATAAATTATTAAAACCATCAATTTTTGATAATTCTTCATTGCCATCATCATCATCAGAAATAGAAACAACAGCAACAACAAAAGATGAAGAAAAAAATAATTCAATAAATTATAATAATAATTATTATAGAGTTGAATTATCTGATAATGGTATAATTTCAGATTTAAAGATTAAACAATTTAGACAAATGAAATGTGGTGTTGGTCAAGTTTTAGTTAGAGTTGAAATGTGTACTTTAAATTTTAGAGATATTCTTAAATCATTAGGTCGTGATTATGATCCAATTCATTTAAATTCAATGGGTGATGAATTCTCTGGTAAAGTCATTGAAATTGGTGAAGGTGTTAATAATTTATCAGTTGGTCAATATGTTTTTGGTATAAATATGTCAAAATCAATGGGTAGTTTTGTTTGTTGTAATTCTGATTTAGTATTTCCAATTCCAATTCCAACTCCATCATCATCATCATCATCAAATGAAAATATTGATGATCAAGAAATTATTTCAAAATTATTAAATCAATATTGTACAATACCAATTGTATTTTTAACATCATGGTATAGTATTGTAATTCAAGGTAGATTAAAAAAAGGTGAGAAAATTTTAATACATTCAGGATGTGGTGGTGTTGGTTTAGCAACTATTCAAATTTCAATGATGATTGGTGCTGAAATTCATGTTACAGTTGGTTCAAATGAAAAGAAACAATATTTAATCAAAGAGTTTGGCATTGATGAGAAGAGAATCTATTCATCAAGATCATTGCAATTCTATAATGATTTAATGGTGAATACTGATGGTCAAGGTGTTGATATGGTTTTAAATTCATTGTCTGGTGAATATTTAGAGAAATCAATTCAATGTTTATCCCAGTATGGTAGATTCATTGAAATTGGTAAAAAAGATATTTACTCGAATTCAAGTATTCATTTAGAACCATTTAAAAATAATTTATCATTTTTCGCAGTTGATATTGCACAAATGACAGAAAATCGTAGAGATTATCTAAGAGAGATAATGATCGATCAGCTATTACCATGTTTTAAAAATGGTTCTTTGAAACCATTGAATCAACATTGTTTCAATTCACCTTGTGATCTTGTTAAAGCCATTAGATTCATGTCATCCGGTAATCATATTGGTAAAATCTTAATCAATTGGTCCAATTTAAATAATGATAAACAATTCATTAATCATCATTCAGTTGTTCATTTACCAATTCAATCATTTTCTAATAGATCAACTTATATTTTCACTGGTTTTGGTGGTTTAACTCAAACATTATTAAAATATTTTTCAACAGAATCTGATTTAACAAATGTTATAATAGTTAGTAAAAATGGTTTAGATGATAATAGTGGTAGTGGTAGTGGTAATAATGAAAAATTAAAATTAATTAATCAATTAAAAGAATCTGGTTTAAATGTATTGGTTGAAAAATGTGATTTGTCATCAATTAAACAAGTTTATAAATTATTTAACAAGATTTTTGATAATGATGCTAGTGGTAGTGATAGTGGTGATTTTAGTGATATTAAAGGTATTTTCCATTTTGCATCATTGATTAATGATAAAAGAATTTTAAAACATAATTTAGAATCATTTAATTATGTTTATAATAGTAAGGCTACTAGTGCTTGGAATTTACATCAAGTTTCATTAAAATATAATTTAAATTTGGATCATTTCCAAACTATTGGTTCAGTCATTACAATTCTTGGTAATATTGGTCAAAGCAATTACACTTGTGCAAATAGATTCGTTGAAGGTTTAACTCATTTACGTATTGGTATGGGTTTGAAATCAAGTTGTATTCATTTAGCTTCTATACCTGATGTTGGTATGGCTTCAAATGATAATGTTTTAAATGATTTAAATTCAATGGGTTTTGTGCCATTCCAATCACTCAATGAAATGAATTTAGGTTTTAAGAAATTATTATCATCACCAAATCCAATCGTTGTACTTGGTGAAATTAATGTTGATAGATTCATTGAAGCAACTCCAAACTTTAGAGCAAAAGATAATTTCATTATTACTTCATTATTTAATCGTATTGATCCTTTACTATTAGTAAATGAAAGTCAAGATTTTATTATTAATAATAATATTAATAATAATGGTGGTGGCGGCGATGGTAGTTTTGATGATTTAAATCAATTAGAAGATGAAGGACAACAAGGATTTGGTAATGGTGATGGTTATGTTGATGATAATATTGATAGTGTTTCAATGCTATCTGGAACATCATCTATTTTTGATAATGATTTCTATACTAAATCAATTAGAGGTATGCTTTGTGATATTTTAGAATTAAAAGATAAAGATTTAAATAATACAGTATCATTTAGTGACTATGGTTTAGATTCATTACTATCAAGTGAATTATCAAACACAATTCAAAAGAATTTCAGTATATTAATTCCAAGTTTAACTTTAGTTGATAATTCAACCATTAATTCAACTGTTGAATTAATTAAAAATAAATTAAAGAATTCAACAACTTCTTCAATTTCTTCAAGTGTATCTAAAAAAGTTTCATTTAAAAAAAATACTCAACCATTAATTATACCAACAACAGCACCAATATCAATAATTAAAACACAAAGTTATATCAAATCTGAAATTATTGAATCATTACCAATTAGTAGTAGTACAACTATTAAACCATTGGTATTTGATAATTTAGTTTATAGTAGTAGTAGTAGTAATAATAGTAATTCTAAAAATGAATTAACATCACCACCACCAAGTGCAAAGAGAGAATCAGTTTTACCAATAATATCAGAAGATAATAATAGTGATAACGATTCGTCAATGGCAACAGTAATTTATGAAATTTCACCAATTGCTGCACCATATCATAGATATCAAACTGATGTATTAAAAGAGATTACACAATTAACACCACATAAAGAGTTTATTGATAATATTTATAAGAAATCAAAGATTAGATCAAGATATTGTTTCAATGATTTCTCTGAGAAATCAATGGCTGATATTAATAAATTGGATGCAGGTGAAAGAGTTGCACTCTTTAGAGAACAAACTTATCAAACAGTTATCAATGCAGGTAAAACAGTGATAGAGAGAGCTGGTATTGATCCAATGTTAATTAGTCATGTCGTTGGTGTCACTAGTACTGGTATTATGGCACCCTCTTTCGATGTGGTACTCATTGATAAATTGGGTCTATCAATTAATACTAGTAGAACTATGATCAATTTCATGGGTTGTGGTGCCGCTGTCAATTCAATGAGAGCTGCCACTGCTTATGCTAAATTAAAACCTGGTACTTTTGTATTGGTGGTTGCAGTGGAGGCATCGGCAACCTGTATGAAATTCAATTTCGATAGTCGTAGTGATCTATTATCACAAGCTATCTTTACCGATGGTTGTGTAGCTACGTTGGTAACTTGTCAACCAAAATCATCATTAGTTGGTAAATTGGAAATCATCGATGACTTGTCCTATTTAATGCCAGATTCAAGAGACGCTTTAAATCTATTCATTGGTCCAACTGGTATTGATTTAGATTTACGTCCTGAATTACCAATTGCAATCAATAGACATATCAATAGTGCTATTACAAGTTGGTTGAAAAAGAATTCACTTCAAAAGAGTGATATCGAATTCTTTGCTACTCATCCTGGTGGTGCTAAAATCATTTCTGCCGTTCATGAAGGGTTAGGTTTATCACCAGAAGATCTATCAGATTCTTATGAAGTTATGAAAAGATATGGTAATATGATAGGTGTTTCAACTTATTATGTTTTACGTAGAATTTTAGATAAAAATCAAACATTACTTCAAGAAGGTTCTTTAGGTTATAATTATGGTATGGCTATGGCCTTTTCACCTGGTGCTTCAATTGAAGCAATTTTATTTAAATTAATTAAATAAAATTAAAAAATAATAATAATAATAATAATAATAATAATAATAATAATAATAATAATAATAATAATAATAATAATAATAATAATAATAATAATAATAATAATAATAATAATAATAATATAATAATAAATAATATAATAATAAATAATATAAAACAAATAAAAATTATTAAATTTCATTTATTTAATAAATTAAAAATAAAAATAAAATTCTATTTTATTTCTTTATTTTTTTTTTTTTTCGAGCTAACTTATCTAGATTATTTCTTCGATTCCTCCCTCTATTATGATCAATACTAAAAATTCGAAAATCATTTTTTTTTTTTTTTTTTTTTTTTTTTTTTTTTCGACTTTTATTCAGTATAGTTATATAAAAAAAAAAAAAAAAAAAAAAAAAGAATCACTGAACATCCTTATACAAAAAATATAAAAAAAAAAAAATTATTTTATTTTTGCTTTTTTTTTTAATAATAGTTATTATTTATCTTTTATTTCGTTCCATTTATTTTAATTGTTTATAATTGAAAAACAAAAAAATAAAAAATAATATGACATGTCTGAAAAGAGTGATCTCTGTTAAAAAAAAATGAAAAAAATAGAAAAAGCTCGTCCTGAAATTTTTTAATTTGTATAATATTGTCTTTATGAATTTAAAGGGCCACAGAAAAAAAAAAATAAAAAAATAAAAAAAATAAATATGCACTAACTGAAAAGATTGACATTTTTACGAAAATAGTCTACAAAATGATACCTTTTTTTAATTAAAATTTTTCTGGGATATGGTCCAGCCCGAAAAATAAGATATTTATTTTCTCAACCCCATGTTAATCGAATCTTAAAAATTTGGTGATGATTTGGTTTGCTGCAAAAAAAAAAAAAAAAAAAAATAATAAAAAAAAAATAAAAATAAAAAAATGGTGAAAAAAAAAGAAAAAAAAAAAAAGAAAAAAAGGAAAAACATATTGAAGAAGTAAACAAAAAAAATAAAAATAAAAATAAAAAACATATATAATGATGAATAAAATAGTTTATTTATTATTTTTTTTTATAATTTTAAATGTCGGATTTGTGTATTCAAAATTTGACATATTTGATATAACACCACAAAATAAACAAATTTCATACCCAGAAAGTTACTCAAGCCACCAATGCGCCATTTATAAATATATTTTAGTAAAAAATACAACACAACCAGAAAGTATAGATAATATTAATCCAGCGAGTTTCTTTTTAACTTCCAATAGTGATAGTGCTATTTATTACCACTATTTGGTATTGGAGTTTGGAAAAGAACAACAAATCAATTTTACTGTTAATGGAATGGATACTGAAACTGGTTATCTAACAGTTAATTGTATTTGTAAAGGTAATTTATTTTTTATTGTTTTTTATTTTATTGTTTTTTCACCCTTTTTCATCCTCCATTTTTTATTAAAGTACTAGTAACAGTTATTTGTTATCAACCAAATTTCAAAAAAAAAAAAAAAAAAAAAAAAATTATCTAATTTGGTAAAACAATAAATAAAAACATATTAATTTAGTTTTATTTTTTTTTTTAAAAAAAAGAGATAAATGTTTCATTGATTACAATAGATATTATACAAAGCGTAACATGGAGTGATCATTTAAAGTATTCATCAATTGTTAGATTAAATGGAGTTCCAGATGAAAGTCCAAATCCAGGTGTTGATGGTGTAATATTAAATAGATTGGGAAATTCATTATTCCAAATTCTTTATAAAGAAATTTATTACACCAAAATATCACCAAACCAACTCCAATGGGATATTGATTTAGAATTTACAAATAAACAAATTTTAAAAGTTTCAGTTCCATTAAATCAATCAAGTAAGTTATTATTTTTTTTTTATCTCTCTCCAAAACTAGGATATCCAATTATTAACCATACTTTAAAATTAAAATTAAACAAAAAGATATTGGACAAATTAATAATGTATTTGGATTTGAAGTTTATAAACAAAATAATTATCAATATAATGGTTTTTTTGGAGGTGGTTTATTATTTAAATCAAATTCTTCTATTCAAAGACCAATTTATACAGTTCTTTCACTCGTGAGTCCTTATTATTTTACAATGACACCTATTTCTGGAGTATTTCAAAATGTAACATATTATTTAAACCTTTTCCCAATTGCACCATTTAATCAAAGTTTTTCATTAAACTCTCAAAATGAAGATCTTTCTTTTGAAATTAAATATGAAACTTTTATAGAATTTATAAGTAAGTTTTCTTTCTTTTTTTTTTTTTTTTTTTTTTATCTAAAATTTAAAAAATTAATAATATGTATTTAAAATTTAATTTAAACTAGGTCAATCTGTTTCTGCATATTCACCAGCCACTCTTAGATATGATAACAGCTCTAGTTCAATTGTATTTTATACAGGTTATTTTGATGGTGTTTCTCCTTATGACTTTAGATCATTTAAATGTAAGTCAAAAGGATTATTTGATTATGGAATAAACTATGCCTTCCCATTTGGATTTGTAAGTGGTAATAACGAGAATTCAGGAATGGGTATTTCAATACCAATGTCTCCAATTTCATCAAAGGATAAATTTGAATTCACATATGATAGTATTAATGTTCCAATTGATGTTTTTTATACATTAGGTAAGTTTATTAAAAAAAAAAAAAAAAAAATTAGATAAATCAGTTTTATTAATATCCATTAAATTTAATTTTTTTTTAAAAAAAAAGTTGATTCAAAACCATATCCATATATAACATCAATGGAAAAGATAAATATATATGGATTTAAATATATAGTAATTATAAATGCATATGATTCTTTTGGTGTAAAATATATCCATACAAGTGTGAATGGAGCATATATTAGAATTGGAACAGAATCATTGGTAAATGGAGATAATAAAAATGGAGTTTGGGAATTTTTACATGATGGAGTTAAATTGGGAAGTGATTACGTTAATTCATTTACCATTGAAAATTTTTACGATTTAAAACAAGAATATCAACCATCCTATCCTTTTTCAACTTCAAATATTGACCAAACATTAGTTTTACCAGAAATTAAATTAAGTGGTATGTATTATTTAATTTAATTTATAAAAATAATCTTAATTTAACTTTTATGATTTATTAATTTAATTTAATTTTTTTAAAAAAAAAAAGATAAAATTAATTTTTATAATGATATAAAAGATATTACATTTAAGTTTAATAATGTTCATATTACAAATCAAAGTGTAGATAATATTTTATATTTTACATTTGATAATATTGAAAATTATAAAGATTTATCTATTGGTTTTTCATTAAATGACCCAAAATCATTAAAAGATATGAATTATCAAAGAGATATTAATAATCAAGTAAATTTTAATGATTATACATTTGCTCAATGGGATGAATCAAATAGTAGATTTAGTGTTATGTTTAAAATGCCAGCAAATGTTATTCCAGGTGTATTAGATTGGTCATTAACTTTTTCAAAATATTATTCACTTATTAGTACTGCTTTACCAGATCAATATCAATTAAAAGTAGTTTCAGAAAATATTGATATCATTGGTCCAATTGTAACAAAGGTTATTAAAAAAACTCCAACTGATTTCGGAACTTTAAATGTTGGTTGGTTATTAACAATTGAAGATGAAATTAATGGTTTACTAAATGGTTTTATTACAATTAGAGGTGTTTTAGATTCATCAGTATACAATTTCACAATTACACCATTAACAGCAGTAATTGGAAGTGGTGATAAATGGAAAGCAGATTATTTAATTTCAATTCCTTTAGATGGTAGTTTAAATAATTATGGTTGTATTATTCAAGATTATAGAATTTCAGATTTAAAACTTGTTGATTCATTTGGTAATACAAATTCTTATAACCATAATGTTAAAGCTAATGATGGTTCTTTAGACTATTCTTTATTTCAACGTCCAAATCCATTTTACTTATTTGATTTAAGCGAATTGACATTTTCAATTGATAATACAATGTGCAATGCTGTTTTTGATTCAACTGGACCAAAATTAACTTCTTTCCAAATTTCAAAAACAAAAATCGATGTAGGTTCACAAGATAGATCAATTACCTTTGATTTTGCTGCACAAGATTTAGATAGTGGTTTGAAAGATGCTCAATTTCCAATTGTTTATTTAACAACTCAAAATCTTGATACTGCTCAATGTGTTTCTACTATTGTTTCAAAAACAGATACATCTACTAATTATACATGTACAATTGATGTACCATTAGGTTTTTCTTATCCATTAGGTTTCACAGTATCAGTTTATGGTTTC
>NC_007091.3:4670701-4723201 GCF_000004695.1 Dictyostelium discoideum AX4
AAAAAAAAAAAAAAAATTTAACATTGCTTTTTATTTTTTAATTATTAATTTAATTAAAATCAAAAAAAAATAAATAAAAAATAAATAAAAAATATATAAATATAAATATTAAAAAAAAAAAAAAAAAAAAAAATCAACAATGGAAATTTCCAAATTACTAAATAAATATAATAAATCTACTTTCTCATTACAACATAACTTTGTTTCATATAGAGAAAAATTAAATTTAAAAAGCCATCAACAAAAACCTCAACAACAAATTCAATCATCTTTTGTAAATAATCATTATATTAGTAATAGCCAAGAATGTTTAAATGAACAATCAAATAAAATCAAAAAATGCCGTCACTTTGGCTGTAATAAACCTCTCCATACTAAGCATCGTAGAAGACACGAGACAAGTGTCTTTCACCAAAGAAGACCATGTCCTCCAGATTGTTTGGCTTGTACTGGTGAATTCAAGAAAGGAAGACAAAGAATTAATTATAAAAATTAATCATTAAAAAAAAAAAAAAAAAAAAAAATCTCAATTTATTTAAACAAAAATTAATAAAAAAAAAAAAAATGTATATTATAACCTCTTTTTAATTATTTATTGTAAGTTTCTATTTTTAATTTTTTTTTTTTTTTATTATTTCATTTTTTTTTTTTTTTTTTATTATTCAATTTGTTTTTGTTTTTTTTTGATTTATCAATATTATTGTTAATTTGAATTATTTCGAATTAACCCACACACTCACTCACACACCTCTACCACACATCCTGTCAATTTTTTACTTTTATTTTTTTTTTTTTTATGATATAAAATTACTTGTTTCTATTATAATAATAATAATAGTAGTACTCGATCTATAAATTCGATAATGAGCGGATAATATAAATACAAAAAAAAAAAAAAAAACATATAAAAAAATTAAACTTTATGTGTATACCAGTTTTTACAAACACAAAAAACAAGTTTTTATTAAAAATCTAATGGGGTGATATTATTTTATGGGTTGTTCTAAAAATAAATCCTATAGGGAAGTTGATATTGATTATTTATATACATGTAAACTTTTTTATATTAAAAATTTTGTGTCAGGGTGAATTTTCTAAATTATACCATATAGTAAATAACAATAGCAAATATATTTTCATATGAATAGAATAAAATAACAAGACCAAATGTTGATTTCAATTTTTTCACGTAAAAAAATAAAAAAAGAAATAATTAAAAAAATAAAAAATAATAATTAAAAAGAAAATTAAAAAAAAAAAGTACTATTTATATAAACAAATAAATAAAAAAAATATTCATTTTGATTATTTCCAAAAAAAAATATAAAATAAAAAATTAATTATTGAATAAATAAATTAATTTTAAAAATAAACAATAAAATTTATTTAAACTATACACATTTTTAAAAAAAAAAAAAATAATTAAAAAAAAAAAAAAAAAAAATGAATATAAATTCATTAATATTAAAAGAATCACAAACATCTACATCACCATCAAAGGTTACTGCATATGTTTCACCATTGGTAACCTCTAAACATCAATCATCAAGATCAACATATAACTCATCCCCAACACCATTTTCACCAATTTCTCCAATACCATCACAATCACCATCACCATTCCAAATTTCTCCAATTGGTTCACCATCACCATTACCATCACCAATTATATTAAATCCATTTTTAAATAATTTTGATGAAACAAACAATTATAATAATAATAATAATATTAATAATTATAATAATAATAATAATTATAAAACAACTAATACCACAACTACAACAATATCCACTAATTTTAATAATAATTATAATTATAATTATGAATCAATACAAGCACCAACACCATCATCATCATCACCATCATCATCATCACCATCATCATCATCATCATTGTCAAATTTCAACGTCAGTAATAATAATAATAATTATAATAATAATCAAACAAATTATAAATGCAAACATATTAATTGTGAATATTTAAAAAAGTCATTCAGTACTGAACAAGCATTATCAAGACATAATGGATATGATCATAATTGTCCACCATCTTGTAATCAATGTTTAAAAAATCAAAATAAAAAAATCAGAAATAATAATAATAATTATTTTAAAAACAATTATAATAATTTTGATTATTATAAAAATATTGTTAATAATAATAATAACAGTAATAATAATAATCCATGTCATGTTATTGTACCACATGTATCAAATACTCACAACCATCCACAAGAACAACAACAACAACAACAACAATCTCAAATAATTTCATCAAATCCAAACCAAAATTCAAATCAATTTATTGATTCTCAACAAGGTTATGTTAACTTTAAACTTGATTCCACAAATAAAAAATTAAAAACTACACATTCTGTAAATTTAAACAATAGCCAATAATAACCAATAATAACAACTATTTATTATATTTATTTATTTATTTATTTATTTATTTATTAATTATAATTTATTTAAAAATAAATTTTAAAAAAAAAAAAAAAAAAAAAAAAAAAAAAAAAAAAAAAACTGCCACTACTTTTTTATTATTATTATTAAATTTTATTAAATTTATTTATTTTTTAATTTATATAATGCCACTTTTTTATCTATATTATTTGATCTTTCTACTAAAGTTGGATGAGAATGATGATAGGCACTATATAATGGATCATAAACTAAACAACCCAACTCTTTAAAGTGTAATTTGAATAAATGATTACTATTTAAGAAACCCAATTCAACAGCGAAATCATCAGCTTGGAATTCATATTTTCTAGAGAAAATATTGATTAACAAACTAAAGATACGGTCAATTGGTGAATATAAAAACATAAACAATGTTAAACCAACCAATACAGAATCCTTTGATGAAACGAATCCAAATTGTTGATATAATTGATCATCATTAATCAATAAACTGAATGCATATAATAATGTAACTAAATGAACTTGAACCAATAACATTTGTTTCAATGTATGTGACATTTTATAATGTCCAAATTCATGACCCATTACTGCTAATAATTCTTCTTTATCTAATTCATTAACCAATGTATCATATAATACAATTCTTTTTGTTCCAAATAATCCATAAAAATATCTATTTAAATAAAAAAAAAAAAAAATTAAAAACAAAATTAATTTTATTTTCCTATCATCTTTTTTTTTTTTTTTTTTTTTTTAAAAAAAATATAATAAATGTATACATACGCATTCATATGGCCATCTCTCTTTGAATTATCAACTACAAAAATTGTATCTTTTGAAGCTGGGAAACCAACTCTTTTAGCTAATGCAAAGATTGATTCTGCTAATTCTCCATCGACTGGTGTAAATTTGTTAAATAATGGTTGAATAAATGTTGGATAAATTGTAATTGATAATAATGTAATTGCAACTAATAATAACCAACAATCTAAAATTATATAAAAAAAAAATAATAATAATAATAAGAATTTATTAAAAAAATAAAATTAAAAATAATTATTATAATAATAATAAAATATATAAAATTTAATAACCTACAAAACCATAATTGTGGACCTGACCAATTTATTATAAAAATTGCCAATGATAAAATTGGTAAACCAAAACCTATCATTAAAAGTGTTGAAATTATTTTATCTTTTATAAATAATGTACGAGTCATACGATTATATCCGAATTTCTCTTCTAAAATGAATTGATAATAATATGAAAATGGAATTTCTGTTATTACTGATACTCCAACTGTAAATGCAAAGAAAAAACATGATCTAATAATCTATATATTGTAAAGATAATAATTTTATTAATACACTATTTATGATGATGATGATGATGATTATTATTAATAATTACCTCATTTGGATAACCAATTTTCTCTGCTAATTCAAGTGATAAATTCCAAAAATATGGGTAAACTGGATAATAAAATGAAAGGAGTGTTGTTAAAACTTGAATTGTTGATGTTAAAGTTTTATAATCTCTTTTTTTTTTTTTTTTTTTTTTATTATTGTTAAAATAAAAAATTAGTAATTTGTAATTTTTGATTTTATTTTTATTTTTATTTTATTTTTTAATCGCATACAATTTAGCTTTACTATATTCTTGTGATTTTTTGAAATCTTCTTGCGTTATTCTATCTTTACAATATTCTGGGACTTTAGTTAAATTCTTTAATAATTTACTTTGTCTAAAATTCAAATAAAATGAATAAAAGTGCTCTAATAAAAAGAATGAAATCGAAATGATAAAATAATTTACCATTTTTAAAAAAAAAATATATTTATATAAATATTATATTATATAATTATTTATTTATTTATTTGTGTTTATTTATTTTTATTTATTTATTTATTGATGTGAAGTGATTTCTAAAAAAATAAAATAAAATAAAATAAAATTCCAAAAAAAAAAAAAAAAAAAAAAAAAAACCCCTGAAAAAAAAAAAAAAAAAATAAAATAAAATAAAATATATTCACATTTTTAGAGAGAATTTAAAAATATTACCATTTTTATGAATCAATTAAATCCATTTGTGGAAATTTTTTTTAATTAAAAAAAAGTAAATATATTAAAAATTAATATATTTACTTTTTTTATTTTTTATTTTTTATTTTTTTGCCCAAGTTTTGATGACGATCATCACCTTTCATAAAAAAAAATTAAAAAAATTAAAAAAAAAAAAAAATTAAAAAATTAATTTTGAAAAAAAAAAAAAAAAAAAAAAAAAAAATATTTTTATTTTTATTTATTTAATTAAAAAAAAAAAAAAGAAGAGATAATGCATTCTTTATCGCAAAGAGCCAATACAATTGTTTGCTTTGGTGGCATTGTTTTAGTTGGAGTTTTATTATTAAATGTTTTAAGTAGAGCATTTTTTTCCGATCATGTAGATGTAGATATAAAATTAAATGAAATTCACAGATTGTAAATATATCATCAATTCATTCATATACAACAAATCATATAATATATATTATTATATACATAATCACACACACATACCACACATATGTTAACATATTAATAATAAATACACATATAAATCAATTCTATTATTAACTTTTTTTTTTTTTTTTTTTTTTTTTTAAAAAAAAAAGTAATACCCAACGTAATTTCGAATATTCATTCATTTCAATTGATTTAGACGCAAATTTAGAGCCATTATTTAATTGGAATACAAAGATGTTATTCCTTTATGTTACAGCAGAATATAGGACTAAACAAAATGTATTATCTCAAGTTGTCGTGTGGGATCATATTCTCACTGAAAAATCAAAAGCAAATATTCATGAAAAGCGTCTTTCAAAATACCCAATCATAAATCAAGGCTTAGGTTTAAAGTATGATAATCAATTTATTAATAATAACAATAATAATAATAATAATAATAACAATAATAATAATAATAATAATAATAATAATAATAATAATAATAATAATAATAATAATAATAATAATAATAATAATAATAATCATAATATTAAATATATATTGACCCCACCTCCTTTTTTTTTTTTTTTAATATTTTATAAAAATCATTCAGAAATAATACAATTAAGCTCACTTTCAATTATAATGTTGTACCAATATCAGGAATTTTAACAAGACATCAAGTAGGTACGAGTGAATTTAAATTCCCAACAACCTACATGAAAGAGGCTTATTAAAAAAAATAATAAAAAAAAATAAAGAAAAAATAAAATAAATAAAAAAAAAAATAAAAAAAAAAATTAAATAAAATATATGTATAATAAATAATAATATAGTTATTTATTATTATATTGATCATCATTTGTTTTTAAAATAAAATAATTATGTTTATTAATATTAATACACATAATCATTTTTTGACTAAAATTAAAATAAAATTAAAAATAAAAATAAAAAAAAAAAAAAAAATAAAAAAAAAAAAAAAATCAAATAATTTGAAAATTTTTTTGAAGTTGTGAAAAACCAACCGATTTTTATATTTTTTTATTTCAAAATAAAAACAGTTCCCAATAATGCCAAATAATAATAGTACCAATGATAGCAACAATGATATAGATAAATTGATATCATCTTGCATTTATGGTCAAATACCTATAAATTTAGTAATCAATTGGTTATCATCTACAAAAACTAATAAATATAATTCAATAAATGATGTATGTATAAAAAAAAAAAAAAAAAAAAAAAAAAAATTTATTTAATATATTTTTTTTATTTTTAGATTATTAATTATTAATTAAAAATTTGCACCAAAAAAAAAAAAAAAAAAAAAAAAAAAAAACACTATATATTATAGTATCAATCATTTAAAGAATTTAATATATCACCTGTAACTTTTTCTCATTATTTTGTAGAATATTTAAAAAATCATTATATTTCATTCATTGAAAATTTAAATAATAATAGTAATAATAATGAAAATAGTACAGTTTTACCTTCACCTTCAATTCCAAAAATTGTAGATGATTTCCCACCTTTAGCAAAGAAACAACCAAAAGAAAATAATAATAGTAATAATAATAATAATAATAATAATAGTATATTCCCAAATTTAGAAAATATGAAAAAATCTACAATTCAAGAAATTGAAAATACAGTACATATATATACAACTATTATATTTAATAGGTTATATTCTACAACTTTATTAACTGAATTACATTGGATAATTAAATTCCTCACAACACTACAAATTGAAATTTATAAATCACCACCACCACCTAAAAAAGCAATAATAATAGTACCATCTCCTACATCAATCTTTGAAAATATAGAAAGTTCACTTTTATTCATAATTAAACAAATTAAATCAATTCTACCACTACTTCAACTTTTAGAACCAAATTTTTTAATACAATTATCTGAAAATCAATTGTAAGTAGTACAATAGCTATTGTTATATTTATTACTATATTTAGTCGCTATTATTATTATTATTATTATTATTATTATTATTATTATTATTATTATTATTATTATTATTATTATTATTTTACTAATTTGTACACATGTATATTTATTTATTTATTTATTTATTAATTTAGACTAAATCATTATGAAGCAACATTATGTAAAAGGTTAAATGATATTAGTATTTATCAAAATGAAGAATATTCAAATATAAATCAAAAATCAGATTTTAATAAGAATAATATAAACTTTAGGATAGCATCACCATTTAGAAGTGAAATGGATTTTCAAAAAAGATTAAGAAAATCTGAAGATCAAAGTATATTAAGTAATAGAGAGAAATCATTTGACCAATTTCATGAATTAATTAGATTATTTCAATTAGATTATAAACAACAACAACCAACACCACCACCACCACCATCAGTTTCACAACAACAGCAACATGGTAATAGTACAGAATTTGAATATAAAACTAAAGAATTCTTCAACTTGTTACATAAAAGTAATATTTGGTGGTTTTGTGATTTATTCATTGACAAATACATTCAATCAAGTAACATATATAATTCAACAAGTAGTACTAGTAATAATAATAATAATAATAATAATTTTAACACAGCAGCAACAACAGTAGCAGGAAATACAAACACTACAACAACTACAGTTAATAAAATACCAAATTTAGCCGAGACAATAGCATCAACAATGTCATTAACACCATTAAAAGGTGGTAGTAATTCATCAACATTTACACCATCAACACCAACTCAACCTGCTGCATTAATACCCGCTGATAAAATGCAATTACTTCAAAAAAGATTAGATACTTCACCACATAAATCACAACAACAACAACAACAACAACAGCCATCCACTCAACACCACCATAATCACCATAACCATAATCACCACCATAATCATAATCACCAACAATACCAACAACAAAATAACCAAAATAATTCAAATAAAGAGAATTTAATCAACTTTTCAAGACCCCCATCATCATCATCATCAACAAATGCTAAACAAACAAACTATAATTACAATCAAAAGCAACAACAACAACAACAACCATCATCATCACCACATAGTAACAAAATAAATAATAATAATAATAATAATAAAGAAAAAGAAGAAGAAAATCAATATAGTTATTTAAATAAAAATATTCAATCAATTGTATTAAAATTTTCAAGTAAAGAAAGATTTTTTATAAATATGATTATAAATTATGATAGTAATACATTTTATCATCATTTGGAATGTAGTATCATTGAAAAGATACAAATACTTCAATATTGTCAATGCTCGAATTCAGTTCATTTTAATTTACACTATCCAGATAATTTTGAAAGGATACAAAATTTGAAAAAGTTATCGAAATTGTTATCATTGCTATACCACTTGCCAACTATACAATATACAAGTTATAATATGTCATTGTTAATACCAAACTTTAATGAAATCTCTAAACGTGCAAATACAACCTTACCACTTCCATTGGACATGAAACAATTACTCTTTCAATCCATTCAAACTGATCAATTATTATTATCAATACCATTAGTTATTGAATTCTTAAAAATTAGAGACTCAATTTCAAAAGAGAATCAACAATTAAATGATTTATTAAATTTACTTAAAAATATTTATAATTTACCAAATTTATTAATAACTTTACAACAACAACAACAACAACAACAATTACCATCATCAATAATAACACCAACACCAACTACACCAATAAACAATACACCTGTAACACCATCATCATCATCATCATCACCGACAACAACAACAACAAAAAAAAATAATATCGATACAACAAATAGTGGACAACAATCATTATTTACAGCATTATATATTACATTTGAGTTGGAGCAATTCTTTGAAGAGATTAAAGTTAATCCACATCAATTTAATCATGTATCATTACCATTTAAAGTGAATTCACCTTTAAAAAATACAATTTCATCACTCTCACCTTCACCTTCACCTTCACCTTCAAATCTAAATAATAATAATAATAATAATAATAGTAGTAATAGTAATTTCATTACACCACCAACAACACCAACTAAACAACCACAAACCCCAACAACTCCAAATAACAATAATAATAATAGTAATAGTAGTAGCAATAGTAGTAGCAATAGTAATAATCAAAATAATGCAAATTCAAGTTTATTAATTGATAATAATTCAAAAATTGTATATAATTTACTTTGGCCATCAAATAATATGATCATCAATAATAATAATAATTATAATAATAATAATGGTTTATCAGATTTAAAGAGATTATTAAATGAACCAATTGAATTTAAAAAACAACAAGAAATTGCTGCTGCTGCTGCTGTTGCTGATTTAAAATTAAAACAAGAAAAAGAAAAAGAAAAAGAAAAAGAAAAAGAAAAAGAAAAAGAAAAACAATCTCAAAGTGGTGCACCACCACCACCACCATCAACTACAACAACTAATACAACTACAGAAGGAATGGATGCAATTAAAACTACTACAACCAAAACATTAGTACCAAGACGTATTACACCAATGTTAAAGAATAAATCGAGTAGTATGAGTATTTCACCAACATCAACGATTGATGATATAAAAGAATCACCATTACAACATCAATTAGAATGGTGGTATTTTTGGAATCATCCTTCAATTGCAAGAATTTCAAATTTACTATCAGAAACTTTATTACCTTTCTTTTCTGAAATGATTTTTAATTTATCAATACCAATAATAATGAATCATTCAAATGAATATGTTAAACAAATTATTATTGAATTATCAACTCCATCATCATCAACTCCATCATCAACAACAACAACAACAACAACAACAACGGTATCACCATCATCAAATACTTTATCATCATTATTATTAGATTCAAATAGATTACAAGGATTAATTAATACAATTTATAGTAAAGTTAAAATTGAAGCAAGTAAAAAAGTTGAATTCTATTGTATTGAAAATATTAAAACACTTGTATTATTATTATCACCAAATGGTATTGATGAATCAGTATTGGATGTTGGTAGTTCAATCATTTGTAGACATTTGAAAAAATTATCTGAAAATATTTGTCAACGACAAACTTTACAAAAAATTGAAATTCTAATTATTGAAATTATTACAAGAAAACAAATATTATTAACAACTCAAATTAATAAAAATGAAACTACAAATAATAATAATAATAATAATAATGAAGGAAATAATAATAATAATAATAATAATTTAATTTTAATTAATAATAATGATAATTCATTATCACAAATATTATCATTATCATTATCAGATATAACTAGAATGAATCAACAATCATATTATTCATTAGCGTCAATAAAGTCACATCATATATCAATGATACAAGGTTCACAAGATGCTAAATCAATTTGTAAAGCTATGGAATATCATCAAAAACTATTAGAACCTTATATAAATGAAATTTATTTTAATATTTTCCCACAAATTAACAATAACAACAACAACAATAACAACAACAACAATAGTTCAAATTTTGTAATTGATAATAATTTTAATAATTTACAAATTGAATATAAAAAATCAGATTTACAAATTACTGCTGAATCAATATTTAATAGATTATCAGATTATATAAAAAAAGTTTTAAATAATGAAAATGAAAATATTAATAATAATAATAATAATGATAATAATGGTAACAACTTTGATATGACACAATTTAAAAAATCATTACCAACTTTATTTAGATTAGTTTCTGATATAATTACAAATCATTCAATTTTAACAAATTTTCATCAATATAGTAAATCAATTTTTAATGATATAAATGATAATAATAATAATAATAATAATGATACTAAAAATAAGGAGGAAAATAATAAAAATAATAATAATAATGAAAATATAACAGATGGTATTATATTTAATGTTGATTTTAATTCATTTTCAATTGTACAAATGAATGATTCATTCATAACAACATTACCAATTAATGAAAATATAACAACATCATTTAGTAAAACAACAATCACTATTATAAAAATATTTAATGAAATTCATCCAGACTTTATGGAAATTTTAACAAATTATTTATTACCATCTTCAAAGATATTCAATTTAGTAATTCAAACTATTCAATTTATTAAATCAACTTTATTAATTCAAAAGCAACAACAAAAATATCAACAACATCAAGAAGAAAAAGAAGAAAAAGAAGAAAATGAAAAAGAAAAAGAAAAAGAAATTGATTTTATTGAATTAAAGAAAGAAGAGGAATTTTTATGTAGTAAAATTGAAAATTGTTTCAATTGGTTACATTGTTTTGATTGGTTATTCATTACATTAATACAAGAAAATATTATTAAAATCATTTCTTTAGAAAGTAGTTGGATAAATATATTTGATAGATGTTTAACTTTTATTTTTGAATGTGATTCAAATAATAATACAACAGCAACAACAACAACAACAGCAACAACATCCCAACCAGAAATTTCAGATGATAATAATAATAATAATAATAATAATTATAAAGAAAATCAATCAAATCATTTATTAATTGGTGCTAGTGTATTAGGATCATTTTTAAAGTATATTTGTCAATTTGTATCATTTTTTCAAACCTATTTTAAATTATACTACAAGACTCCAAAAGTTGTATTGGGTGGTGGTGGTGGTAATAGTAAACCATATCATTATGATCCAATGTCATTCTATTTATGCGTTGATAGCTTTTTACAACGTTTAATTAAATTTAAAAATCGTGAAAAGTTTAGATATAATCAAAATTTTATTGATCAAATTGATAAATCAATTAATTATTTAGAAAAATCAATAAATTTATTATTTCCAAGTTTTAAATAAATAAATAAAAAAAAAAAAAAAAAATTATTATTTCTAAAGTTTTAAATAAAAATAAAAAAAATAAAAAAATAAAAAAAAATAAAAAAAAAAATTTTAAAAAAAGGTTTGATAATTTATTGATTTTGATATATACATTTATAAATGTCTTGTGTGAAAATGAAAAAAAAAAAAAAAAAAAAAACCTTAAATTTGATTTATTGATTTATTGATTTTTTTATTTTCACAAAAGATATATTTAAATATATATATCAATAAAAAAACAGAAATAAAAAAATGATCATACTTTAACACACAACCAAATGAATTTCAAAAATTTGGCCACTGTTCGAATTTTTTTTTTTTTTTTTTTATTTTTTTTTTATTTTTTTTAATTTTTTTTTTTTTTTTTTTTTTTTTTTTCAAAATTATTATAATTTTTCATCACATCAATCACTCATTGTGTGTTTAAAAAAAAAATAAAAATAATATGATTTCTTCAGTTTCAACCAAATTAGTAAATATTTTTTTTTTTTTTTAGGAAAAAATAAAAAGAAAAAAAAAAAAAAAAAAACAAATCACACACAATTAATAAATCTTTTAAAACTTTTTAAAACTAATTTTATCTTTTTTTATTTTTTTTATAATTCTAATTAGAATTCATCAAAGAAATTATTAAATGTAGTATCATATACTACAGTTGCAAATAATGCAAATAAAAATAATAATAGTAAATCAATTTATAATATTTTAAGAAGAAAGAGAGATAGACAAGGTTTAGTTAATGTTGAAGCATTTGAAAATGGTGAAAGTACAGTTTTCCCAAGATCAAGACAAGGTTTAGATTATGATTTAAATTGGACATTAAATGGTTACTCAATTACACCATCATATTCAGCATATCGTAATCCAAGATTACCATTACTTTTACAACATTCAAATGGTGTAACCGATAAGAACAACGTATTGATTACATCATCATCAAGTCAAGAACCAAAAAATGTAGTAAACTTCTTTTTAGATGAAACCATCTCATCAAAGAATAACAAAGATAGTAGTAAAGTCATTTCAATCGCAGATTATAAATTAGTTTTGGAAAAAGTTAAACAAAACATTTCAGAATCCACCAATATCTACGTACACGATTCTGCAGTTGGTAGTTGTAGAGATGTCGAGTCAAAGATCAGATTCGTCACAAATGATGCTGTATCCTCATTATTTGTTAAACATTTATTACCAACCACTACTCCAACTCAAGTAAATGAATTTAAACATCAATTAACTGTTTATTGTGTACCAGAATTTAAATTCCCATCATCTTCATCATCATTACCATCATCATCATTCAATATCATTGATACTAAAAGAGGTATTGCTGTTATCGTTGGTATTCAGTCAACTGAAAACATTAGAAATGTCATCTCTTCAATCTCTTCAAATATCTTAATGAATACCAATCAAGATGCTCTTAGTTTATCCGCTGATATCTATACCTCATCTGAAGATGCTTCACCAGTACTCATTTTCAATAATGATGGTTTCCTCTTAAATAAGAATTTCGAATCTGGTAAAGTTGTCTCTCAAGGTGCTATTTGGTCAAAGAATACTCTTTCACGTTTATATAATTCAATTACTTATAATTTTGAATCAATTGCTCAAAATCAATTGTAAGTATTTTATTTTAATTTATTATTAAAAAAAAAAAAAAAAAAAAAAAAAAAAAAATTAAAAATATTAATTTATTTGTCAAAATCCCCCCCCCCCCAAACTTCCATCTTTTTTTTTTTTGTTTTTTGAAAAAAAAAAAAAAAGTGACTTGATTGAAAAATTTGTTGGATCAAAAAAAGTAAATACAACTGTACCAATTAAATTCGAAACTAATAGTTTCAAACAACCATCATCAGTTGTATTCATTATTAAAGATAATAGTGGTGTAATTCCAGCATTCTCTCAATTAAATTCTGAACAAGCTCAAAAATATTTCGTATCTGGTTTTGTTGGTGATGATGTTTATCAACCATTCTTTATTAAAGAACAAAATACAACTCAAAATATTCAAAAAGCTGAACTCTTCAAAAGTAAGTTAATTAAATAATTTTTATTTATTTTTTTAATTTATTTTACTAATAATTTATTTTTTTATTTATTTATTTTTAGATTTAATTAAAGATGGTGGAGTTAATGTATATATTATTAATCCATCCTCTTTCCAAAAAGATGCTGAAGTTGATAAATTACTTGGTTCAATTATGTCTGGTAAAGTTGGTAAATCAACTACATCTGATGTTTACACTACTTTATCACCAATTCAAGTTTCATCTGCTACTCAACCAAAGAATGCTGAAGAAATTAAAAAATTAGCCAAATCTTTTGAATCAAAATTACAAAAACAAGTTGATAGCCTTTTAGTTTAAAATAATAATAATCCTTTTTTATAAAAAAAAAAAAAAAAAGTATTCAAAAAAAATTCAAAAATGGGAACCCAAATTCTTTATGGTTGTCAAGAAAAAAAAAAAAGAAAAAAAAAAAAAGAAAAAAAAAAAAAATATCTAAAAAACAAACCCAAATATAATATTATTAAAAATAAAAATCTTAAAAAAATGGAAAAATACAAAATAAAAAAAAATAAAATTAAAATAAAATTAAAAAAAAAAGAAAAAAAAAGAAAAAAAAAAAAAATTAATTATAATTAAAATTTGACATGTTGGCATGAACAACCAGGTCGTTGAATTCCTTTCAATGAAAAAAAGAAAAAAAAAAGGAGATTTATTAAAATTTAAATTAATTTTTTTTTTTTTTTTTTTTCGGCCTTTGCAACCATACGCGCCTACGGTCGTTTTTTTTATTATTTTATTTTAAAAAAAAATAATGATCAGCAAAAAAAAAAAAAAATAAAAATAAAAAAAAAAAAAAAAAAAAAAAAAATAAAAGTTTTTTTTTTAAAAAAAAAAAAAAAAACACATAGTAGTCTTAAAAAATTAATATTTTAACAAAAAAAAAAACAGGTGGATGTAATAATATAAAAAAAGAAAAATAGAAAAATAGAAAAATAGAATAATAGAATAATAGAAAAATCCAATAATAGGAAAATAGGAAAATATAATAATATAAAATGTAAGAAAAAAAAAAAAAAAAAAAAAAAAAAAAAAAACAAAAGAAGAAAAACAAATTTTGGTGATGAAGTGTTTTTTTTTTTTTAATCTAGATCTTTTTTTTTTTTTTTTTAGAAAATAATTTTCATTTTATTATCATTTTTCTTTTAATTATCACCCACATTATCACATAATTAATAATCTCATCAATTGACATTAGTTACATTAATACCCTTTTTTATTTTTTAATTTTTTAATTTTTTTTTTTTTAATTTTTTAATTTTTTTTTTTAACTCATTATTTTAATAATTTCACTAAATCAAACATATTATCCAAATCGGTTTTGTGATATATATTCATGAAATATTATCATAATAACTACCCCCAAAAATAAAAAAAATAATTAAAAAAATAATTAAAAAAAAAAATAACCCCCACAATAGAGAGATACACACTAATTAATGCAGACTATGAATTTTTTTCACCCCCAAGTTATGATTCATTCAACATAATCACACCATAAAAATAAATAGAATTAATACACATTCTGCACAGTGTTTTTTTTTTTTTTTTTTTTTGTATTCCATCATCAATTAATATAATTTTAATTAATTTTAAATTTTTTTTATTTTTTTAAAAAAAAAAAAACCTTTTAAAAATACTTTTTATCTGAAAATGAATAAAAATACTTTTCAAAATTTTTGAAAAAAAAAAAAGAAAAAAAAGAAAAAAAAAAAAAAAAATACAGATTAAAGATTTTTTTTTATTTAAAACAATAATAAAATAATAATAATAATAATATTAATAAAAAACACTCACACATTTATTTAAACACATTTATTCTTTTCACCCACATTTACAAAAGTTTTTATAAATAATTAAATATTACTATAAAAAAACTGAAAAAACAGAAAAAATTAAAAAAGGTATGGCGCGCAGAATACACTTACTTTTTTTTTATAATTATAATAATAATAAATTATTATATTTTAAAATTATTGTATTAGTTTTATTATTATTATTATTATTATTTTTTTAGAATAGTTATAAAAGGAATTCCTTTTTCTATTTTTATTTTCTTTTTTTTCATTCAAAATAATAATTTAAACCCAAAATAAAATAAAATAAAATAAATTGTAAATAAAATTATAAAATAAAACACACCACATTTATTTATATAAATAAAATAATACAATTAAAAAGTGGAAATACAATACTTGAAAAGTAGTTATTCATTTGTTTTTATTATTTTATTTATACACACTACACACACATACGCACACACTCCACATATTTAAAAAAAACAATGTAATATCATGATTCATAATTATCATATTATTATTATTATTATTATTTATAGGTGATGAATAAAATTAAAATTATCTAAATAATCATTATTGTTAATAATATTTAAAAAAAAATATCTTTTCTATTCTTTTATTTTTTTTTATTTTTTTATTTTATTTATTTTATTTTTATTATTTTTTATTTTATTTTATAAATAACCACACACACACTCACACACACCACACCCAGGATAATAAGTTTTTATTTTTAAAAATAGAAACAAAACATAAAAAAAAAATAAAAAAAAACAAAAAATAAAAAAAAAATAAAAAATCCATAAACCACAACTATCCTATTTTTTTGTTTTTTTTAATTTTTTTTTTTTTTTTTTGGTCAATGATTATTTTAATTCGTATATCTGAGAGTGTCTCTTTTTTAATGGGTATTTTTGTAATTCTTATCATCATCACCAATTTTTTTATTTTAAAATTTTTTTTTTTTATTCAATTTTTTTTTATTTAATTTTATTTTTAATATTTAATTTTTTTTTTTTTATTTTCTTAATATAAATTCCAGAAAAAAAAAACAAAAAAAAAAAACATTATTTAATCAATTTTTATCCAATTAAAATCCAAATTTATCTAATTTATATTGGTAGGAATTTTAAAAGTAATGATAATAATAATAAAAAAAATTATTGAATATTCAAATACAAATAATATATATTTTTTTTATTTCTAAATATATATTTTTTATAAACCACCTTTTTTCTTTATTTTTTTTTTAATTAATTTCCTAAAAGAAGGAAAAAAAAAGAAAAAAAGATTTTTTTTTAAATTAAAATTTTTACAGTTAAATTAAATAGTAATTTTTTAATATTATTATTACAAATAAATAATTTTTTATAATATTATTTTTCTCATAATCAAATATCGTTATTATAAAAAAAAAAAACAAAAAAAAAAGATATTCATTTACACACCATTAAACACTTGAATATTTGACACTTACACCACACCCCACTCCCACAATTAAGTTAACCACAACACAACTTTCGAAACTACACCCACACACACAAGGGAAAAAGATTTTATATATACAAACCGCACTATCTAATTTTATATGAACATTAAACTTTTCATTCGTGTAAAAAAAAAAAAAAAAAAAAAAACAAAAAAAAAAAACAACCCCCACTTTCACAAAATATATACACACACATAATATCTAGGTCCGTTTTATTTTTTTTTTTTTTAGAATTTTTTTTTTTTTTTTTTTTTTTCTAAACAACACGCATAAAATATTATAATTTTATTTTTATTTAAAAATATTTTAATTTTTTATTTTTTTTTATTTTTTTTATTTTTATATAAAAACCACACTATTTTTTATTAAAAAACATTTATTTATATCATTGTTTTTTTTTTTTAAAATATTTATTTATTTTTTTGATTCACAAATATAAAATATTAATATATTTATAATTATTTTAGAAAAAAAAATATCTCAAACCAAAAATAGACAGCCTAAATATTTTAAAAGAAAAAAAACAAAAAATATACATTTTAAAATAATTAATAGCAATAATTAGTAATAACAGTTTTTAATTAATTTAAAAAAAAAAAAAAAAAAAACATAATTTATAATTTTTCCAACTTAAATAAAAAAAAAAAAAAAAAAAAAAAAAAAACCAACCAACCATTATTTAAAAATTTTAATTAAAAAAGTAATAATAATAATAATAATAATAATAACAATAATAAATAGTAATAACTTTTATTTATTTAATCAAAAATCAAACAATTTTTTAAATTAAAAAAAAAAAAAAAAAAAAAATAAATCAATCAAAATAAAATGGAACCAATTTTAATTCCTTCACAACATAATAGATTAGTTATTCCAAGTGAACCAAATGAAGAAGAATTTAATTATATAGCAGATGGATATAAAGGTAAATTAAATATTGATTCCTATGATATTATTTCAACCATTGGTAGTGGATCATATGGTGAAGTTTGTATAGTAAGAGAAAAATCCACAAAACAAGTTTATGCAATGAAAAAAATATATTATACAGAAGTTAGTGATACAGAATTAGTTGTATGTATTTTAATTAAAATTATTATTTTTTAAGAAAAAAAAAAAAAAAAAAAAAAAAAAATTTATTAATTTTATTTAATTTTATTTAATTTTTAATAGAAAAAAAGAGCATTAAGAGAAAGAGATGCTATGGTAATTTGTAATAATAAAAATAATAAAAGAGCACCAAAATTATATTGTTCATTTATTGATGATAATGAAGGAGTATTCTATTATGTAATGGAGTTTATTGCAGGTGGTGATTTCAATTCATATTGTTATAAACGTTTAGTTGATGGTAAAAAATTTACAGAAGAAGAAATTAAATTCTATATAGCAGAGTTGGTATTATGTTTAGAAGCTTTTCATTCATATGGTTTACTTCATCGTGATGTTAAACCAGAGAATTTAATGATAAATAAAGATGGTCATTTGGTTTTAGGTGATTTTGGTAGTTCGAAATTAGCAAATAATAGTGGTGGTGGTGGTGGTAATTTTGGTAATACATTAACAGTGCCAATGTCAACATCATATTCAACATCACCATCGTCATCAATTTCATCATCATTATTGGGTGGTAGTGGCGGATTTACACCATCACATTGGAATGGAATGGCTGGAAGTGCAGGTTCATCATTTGGTTCTTCATCTTTGGGTAGATCATTCGATAATACACCACCAAATTTCAATTCATTCCTAAGAAATCCTCATAGTTCCTATACTTCCTATATTGGTACTCCACAATATATGGCAGTTGAGGTGGTTCAAGGTGTAAATTATTCAAAACTTTGTGATTTTTGGTCATTGGGTGCTATCCTTTTCGAATTGGTAACTGGTCAAGCTTTATTTGTTGAATCACCAGATACAACCGAACAAAAGATTAGAGAAAACATTGGTAATTGGAGAGGTCTTTTAAATACTGCAGTACAAAAGAATCAACCAATGTCAAAACAAGCTGAATCTTTAATTAGAGAATGTATTGCTCCAGAACGTAAACGTCCTGATGCTTCAACCATTAAAAAACATCCATTCTTTGAAGGTATTAATTGGGAAGAAATGGCAAATTTCAATGTTGAACCACCTTTTAAACCAACTTTATCAAGTGATGATGATATTTCTTATTTTACAAATTAAATTAAAAAATCAAAAAAAAAAAAAAAAAAAAAGAAAAAAAAAAAAAAGAAAAAAAAAAAAAAAAACAAAACAAAACGAAGAATCAAGAAAGAGGAAATTAAAGAAATTAGTGTCGGGTGTGTGCGCGTAAAACATTTTCTATATATTTATATATTTATATATCTATATTATTTCAAATTTTAAAGTGAAATTGTATTTTCATTATTTTTTTTCAAAAGAAATACAACACTTTTATTATTATTATTATCATTTTTTTTTTTTTTAATTAATTAATTAATCAACTATACATATTCAACACAATTTGCCTGTAAAGAAATTTCATTAACAAATTTAATTAATTGGTTAAATAGTTTTTCCAAATTTTATTAAAACTTTACGAATATTAACGAATCATATTATTTTTTTATTTTTTTTTTTTAAAATTGAAAAAAAAAAAAAAAAAAAAAAATCTATAAATAAAGCATAATTTGTTTCTAAAAATATATATAATTATTAAGTTATTAATTTTTTTAATTTTTTTTTTTTTTTTTAAAATTTAAAAGTCTTTTACAATCTGTAAAATTATCTGCTCAGAAAATTGAAAAAAAAAAAAATAAAATAAAATAATTTATTGATTTTTTTTTTTTTTTTTCTCAATTTTCCAAGCAGATAATTATATTGATTTTGATCAAAATTATTAAAAACTGTAATTTAAATTGAAAAAAAAAATAATAAAAAAAAAAAATTAAATTATTATTCTAAAACCCACCACACTTTTTTTTTTTTTTATTTCCAACTTTTCTGACAGTCCAAATATAGGTAATGGAATATCGAAATTTTATGTTTATACAGATAAGGAGTCCTTTAAATTTGATAATAAACGTTGTATAGCATTTAAAGATGATTGTAAAATTTTATCAAAATTAGAAAAAAATCAAATTCCATCGAGTGTAATGTTATTTGATGGATTCAACCAGAAATTAATACAAAATATATTGCCAGAAGGTATTAAGTTATTGTATATAGGTGATGTAAAACAAGAATTGGTAATTGGATCAATTCCTAATACTGTGTTGACTGTCTTTTTAAAGATGGATTTAATCAAAAATTAACACCTGGTATATTACCAGAAAGTGTTGATGTATTGCATTTACGTGATATCAAACATGAGTTAACAATTGGTTCAATTCCTAATACTGTTAAGTTTGTCATTTTATTTGATGGATTCAATCAAAAATTAACGCCTTCTATATTACCAGAAGGTGTTAAATCATTGTATTTGGGTGATATAAAACAATAATTAATTATTGGTTCAGTTCATAGCCTTCACTCTTACTTAACTCATGGCCACAGCACCATTCAATAAATAAAACTAATAATGATATCTAAAACCAACTAATACCAACCCAATGTACATAAATAAACAAATAATAATAATAATAATAATAATAATAATAATAATAATAATAATAATAATAAATAATAATAATAATAATAATAATAATAATAATAATGTTTGCTATTATCACAATTGTGCATAATATAAATTACTAACAACTCGAAAAAAAAAAAAAAAAAAAAAAACCAAGATTACATAGATTTAAAAATCTCCCCCTCTGCGATTAGTTAATATATACTTTCAATTTTCTAATTTATAACTTTCATGTGTTCATTTATTCTAAAATAATTAAATAAAAATTAAAAGCATGGAATGCACCTTTTATTCCTACCACTGTAAGGGGTGTCTTTATTAAATGGATTCAATCAAAAATTATCACCAGGTATATTACCAGAAGGTATAACATCATTGTATTTATCTGGTATTAAACAAGAATTAATTAATGGTTCAATTCCTAATACTGTAAAGAGTGTCTCTTTATTAGTTCAATCAAAAATTAACACCTGGTGTTGAATCTTTGGTTATAGGTGATATAAAACAAGAATTAATGATTGGTTCAATTTCTGATACTGTAACAAGTGTAAATGTTTCAAATAAGTTTAAACATCAAATTAAACCCTTTGTTTCTAATAAATCAATAATATCCCAATTTTAAAGAGAATCCTAATACTGTGACTCATGTCTTTTTAGAAGATGGATTCAACCAAAAATTAACACCAGGTATATTACCAGAAGGTGTTGATTCATTGTCCATAGATGATATAAAATAATTTTAATAAAAAAAACTTCTTTAATATTTGTAAAAATTTTAACAATATTAATGACGATTTTTTAAATTTTTTTTTTTTTTATTATTTAAATAATATTTATTATTAAATTAATAAACCTAAAACTTAAACTGAGTTGAAATCTGACATAATGAAAATAACCATGCATGAAAAGAAAATCACCCAGACTTATTTTTAATTTTTTTTTTTTTTTTGTTTATTTTTAATTAATAAAAGAAACAATTCATTCAAATAGAAAATTAACTCACAAAAAACCAATTATTTTCAAATTATTTTTAATTTTCATATTGATACCAATACAATTAAAATAATTAAACAATATCAACAATCATTAATACTTTTAAATAATAATATCAATAATTTTAATAAATTAAAAGAATACAATAATCAATCCATTCATTATTATCAAAAAATAATTGGAGAAATTAAAAATAATTTTAAATTAATTTACACATTAAATAATAATAATAATAATAATAGTATAAATAATAATAACAATAATAATAATAATAATAATAATAATAATAATAATAATAATAATAATAATAATAATAATAATAATAATAATAATAATAATAAAAATAATAATATTTATATTAATAGTAATAGATATGAAATAGAAATAGATGAAGATAATAATGAATTTTTTAAATGTAAGCTTAATTTATTTTTTTTATAGATGATATTCACATTATTCTGACAGTGGAGGTCCAAATATAGATGGAATATCAAAATTTTATATTTACACAGATAAGGAATCCTTTGAATTTAATAATAAACGTTGTATAGCATTTAAAGAAGATTGTAGTATTTTATCAAAATTAGAAAATAATCAAATACCATCGAGTGTAATGTTATTAGATGGATTCAATCAGAAATTAATACGAAATATATTACCAGAAGGTATTCTTTCATTGTATTTATGTGATATAAGACAAGAATTGATAATAGGTTCAATTCCTAATACTGTAGTGGGTGTCTATTTATTAGATGGATTCAATCAAAAAATAGAACCAGGTATATTACCAAATGGTATTAAATCATTGCACTTGTGTGATATAAAACAAGGATTAACCATTGGTTCAATTCCTGATGCTTTAGAGTATGTCTTTATAGAATATAGATTCAATCAAAAATTAGCACCTGATTTATTTCCAGAAACTATAAGATTTCAAAGACTCCAAAGATTTTTATATTAATATAATTTCAATTTCCTAATTATATATAACTTTCATTGGTTCATATATTCTAAAATAAATTAAAGAAAAATTAAAAGCATGAAATGAACATTATTCCTAATACTGTGTTTTATTTAAATAATAGATATTAACATATATTAAAAAAACATATATTAAAAACCAGTGAAATAAATCATTTATTAAATCAAAAAATTATTAAAATTATTAAATATTAATAAATACTAATTTTGCCACTTGAAAATAGAAACAAATTATATAGGAAGGAAAATAATAAAAATAAAATAATTTAAAATAAAAAAAATAAATTAGAAATAATTTAAAAATAATTTAAAAATAATTTAAAAATAATAATAATAATAATAATAATAATAATAATAATAATAATAATAATAATAATAATAATAATAATAATAATAATAAAAATAATATTAATAATAATAATAATATTTTAATTAATAATAATATTTTAATAAATAATAATAAATATAAAATAGAAATGGATAAAGATAATAATGAATTTTTTGAATGTAAGCTTTATTTATTGATTTATTTTTTCATAAATGATATTTATATTATTCTGACAGTGAGGGCCTAAAAATAGATAATATTAAAAAGTTTTATATTTATACAGACAAGAAGCCTTTTAAATTTAATAAACTATGCATGGCATTTAAAGATGATTGTAATATTTTATCAAAATTAGAAAAAAATCAATTACCATCAGATGTAATGTTATTAGATGGATTCAATCAAAAATTCATACAAAATATATTACCTGAGGGTCTTGAATCATTGTATTTAGGTGATATAAAACAAGAATTAGTTATTGGTTCAATTCTTTATACTGTAAAGAATGTCTATTTATTTGATGGATTCAATCAAAAATTAATACCTGCTGTATTACCAAAAGGTGTTAAATCATTGTTTATAGGTGATATTAAACAAAAATTAATTATTGGTTCAATTCCTAATACTGTAAGGAGTGTATATTTAGAAGATGGATTCAATCAAAAACTAGCACCTGCTATATTACCAGAAGGTGTTGAATCATTGGATTTAGGTGATATAAAACAAGAATTAATTAATGGTTCAATTCCTAAAACTGTAACCAAAGTAGTTGTTTCAAAAAAGTTTAAATACCAAATTAAACCCTATGTTTCTAATAAAGTTCAAACCACGGGAAAAATTAAAATTCACTGGGAGAAGTTTTATTGATAAAAAATTAATAATGAAATGATTCATTAATTAAACAATTCTATTAAAAATAAAAACAAAAATAAAATTTCACAATAATATTATATTATAATAATCCTTTTTTTTTTTAATTTATTTTAATTTTAATTTTAATTTTTAATTAAACAATTCATTAAACATTGATAAAATTATTGAAATATGTTCTTCTTTTTCTATTTTTGGTATTTGTTTTATTTCATGTTTTTGAAATATTTTTTGAACTTTAATGATATCAGATGAAGGTAATTCATTTTCATTAATTGATGCAATTGCAAAAGTCGTGAAAATATTTGATAAAATTTCATCTTGATTTTGATTTGTAAAATAAAAATTTGTAAAAACAAATTGAGCATGATTTAATAATAAATAAATGATAGTTTGTTGAGTTGAATGTAGTTCAGGAATATCATCAACTATTGGTAAATTAATTAAAAAAGTATTTATCAAAATTGGTAATTCTGAGTAAATCATTTCATTTTGGTTTAAAATTATCTTACCCAATGCTGATATAATATTTTCTTTTGCACCATCATATTCAACTTGATTAATATCGATAGTAGTACCACTACCACTACCATCACCATCACCATCACCATTTTTAGGTAAACAATTTAATAATAAATCTATTGATTTAGAAATGTATGGTCTAAAATTATCTTTATAATTTTCATTTTTACATAACTTTGCACATGTGCCAATGCAACATGATGAATTTCTAATTAAAAAGTTTGTATAGATTTTGTTATTTTGAAATCCAAATTCAATAGTTGTATTCATTATAGTGTGGAAATTATTGGTTGATGTAAATTCTTCACTACATTCTTCAAGTAATACACAAACAATTGAAAATAATGTTACTTTAAGAGCTGGAAATGAGTATTTTAATCTTTTTAAAATCGTTGGTAAAAGGAATTCTATGAAAGAATCTGAATTTTCTCCATCTGTTTTTAATTCACTTGAAATACCACATAATGATGAAAATATTTTACAATAACCTTTATTTAATTCTCTTTGTAGCATATCATCTAATAATTCATTTTCATTAAATGATTTACCATTTTCAATTGTTTCATTTATCATAGTTAAAAGTTGTTTCTTTTTATTTTCAAAATAAATTGGAAGTTCATTATTATTCATTTTTTTAATTTAATTTGTTTTTTTTTTTTTAGTGATGTTGCTTTTTAAAAAAGTAAAAATAAAATAAAAAAAAAAAAAATAAAAAAAAATTAAAATAAAACGAAAACAAAAAAATTCAGATATTTTTTAATTTTCTAAGAAAATATTGACCAGTATATATCTGATTTTTATTTTTATTTTTTCATTTTTCTTTTTCTTTTTCTTTTTATTTTCATATATTTTTTTTTTTTTTTTTTTTTTTTTTAAAATATATAATTTAATCAAAAAAAAAAACAAACAAGTAAATAAATAAATAAATAAATAAATAAATAAATAAATATATTCCAAAATCATTCAATTTTTGATCATATCTTTTAATTTCAATTAAAAATGGTTTAAATTTAGTTTTACAGTTTTGCCAATTTGATCAGGTAAAACAGATGTTGCCGATTTTAGTGAATCATGTGTGAATAAAGGCATTGCTTTGTTGTATGTTAATAAAAGTCCAAATGCTTGTAATTTGCCAAAATGATAAGAAAGACCCATTAAATAATCAAACATTTGTCCAATGACCTTTGGATCATAAAATGAATCTTCATTACATTTGACTTGAATAAAACCAATATAATTTGTTTTTGATTTTAATAACCAATGATCTGGTTGTAATCCAACAATATCTTCTTGAGAAACAATTGAAATTTCATGTTCAAAGCATCTATAATAATAGGATTTGTAAAATTATAAAGTTCATATTCATTACGAGCAGTGAAAGTATCAGAGTCTGTATAAAGAGACAACACACATGATTCTTTATCACCATTCTTTTCTAAAAGATCTTCAAAATTTTGTATTCCAACCAAAGTGCTAAGTTGTAATTAACATTAATCATGATTTGATGAAGATTGTGATGTTGATGTTATAATGTACTTTGGTATGCCATTATCAATAAGATGTCTGATGGATCTTTCTTTTTCTTTTTTTTGAAGTTCTTTTACTTTTTCTAAAAGTTCTTCATATGCTTTTTTGTAATCTATATTATTATCACTCATTTTCTATTTGGTGTGTTTAATTTGTATAAAGATACCTCTTTTTTTTTTTTATTATTTATTATTTATTATTTTATATTCAAAAAAAAAAAATTAAATAAAAAAATAAAAAAAATAAAATTTTGGCGGGATATTTTTTATTATATATTTATTTTAATTAAAACAATTCTAATAAAAATAAAAACAAAATTAAAACTTCACAATAATATTATATTATAATATATTCCTTTTTTTTTTTAAAAAAAAAAAAATATTTCTTAATAAAATGATTAATGATGATTTTTAAATTTATTTTTTAATAAACCAAAAACTTAAACTGAGCGATGTTGATAAAGATCTAACATAATGAAAATAACCACTTGGCATGAAAAGAATATCACCAGGACCTAAAATACATTCTGTATAATGTTGATTTGCTATTTTTAATAATGGATATTTTTCAAAATCTGTATCTTCAAAATCAACAAAACTAATATTATTTTGAGCAGTTTTTGAATTTTTAACAAGATTATTGTCATCACTATCACCCTGATCTTTCTTTAAATAAAGATTTGAAATTTGATTTTGTGGATAAAGACGAACATATTTATAACCAACGATTTGAGTTAAGAAATTGTCATAGCTGTCGAAATGTAATGGAGTTATTGTATTACCTGTGCCTAACCAAATATGGGGTGATATTCCCTCTTCTTCAGTTTCATGAACTTTTGCATCACCTGTAGTTTGTAAAAATAATGGGAATTTAAAATCATCCAATAGTGATGGTAACTGTTCGATTAAACCATGTTGTGCTAAATAAGCAACCTTTGATGATTCTGTAGCTGTACTATCATTATCTTTACTTGAAGGTATCATATATTCTTCAATGAAATCTTTTAATTTCATTAATTTCTCTGACCAATCAATTGAATTATCATTATCATTATTTGCTGTAGTAGTAGTAGTTTGTTGTTGTTGTTGTTGTTTCTTTGTTTTTGAATCTAATTTATTATGACCTAATTCAATTGGTACAATTCTATTACCATGATTTGAAAGAAAATAATTTAAGTCTTTCCATTTATTTATACATTCCCAATTATTTGCATCACCTTTAATTATACATGGTGTCATTGTGTTTAAATGTTGATTTTTAAATATTGAAAATTCATTTAAATAATCACCACCACTACCACTAGCGCCACCATTATTTTTACCACATTCAATTACTTTAATTTCATGATTTTTATCTATAATTGGAAATTTTGAAAAATTAACATTTTCATCTAAAATCATTGGTATTGTAGGTGAAGTTGAAGTTGTTGTTGTAGTTTGCTTTTTTGATAATTCATCCATAATTGGTAATAATAATTCTTTTGGTGCACCCATTATAAAAGATTGATCACAGATTTCTAAAGTTTTAATTAAATCATTTTGAGTGTACCAATAGGTTATACCTGCTAATTGACCCATAATAAATGATTCTCTTAAACAAATATGTTCCCAACCACCTTGTTTCAATAATTTATTCCATGTTAATTTATAAATTGATTCATGGATATTCTTTAATTGATTAAATTGTTTTTTATTATACATAAAAAATAATTTCTTTAAATCAACTGATAATTGATTTGCATCTTCATTACCCAATGACAATAAATCTTGACATGCTAAAAAAAAATAAAAAAAAAAGAATTAAAATTTAATTTTCATGTTTTTATTTTTTATTTTTTATTTTTTTTTATTTAAATAAATACAAACTTCTTGTATAACAATTCTTTATTAAATTAAAGATTGGTACTCTATACTCCTCTTTAAATGAATTCATATTCGTAATTTTTTTTTTTTTACAAAACGAAAAAAAAAAAAAAAAAAAAAAAAAAAAAAAAAAAAAAAAATATCTCGAAAATGAAAAAAAAAGAAATTATATTATAGTCCAAAAAACATATACATAAATTTCTTTTTTTAAAAAAATATCTTTTTTTTTTTTTATATTCAAAAATAGGTGTTTGGAAATTAAAATGTGTGTATTTAATGTTGATTAAATTTTTTTTTTTAATTTTTTTTTTGATTTTTTATTTTTTCTTATAAATACATCATTTTTTTTTTTTTTTTTTTTTTACATTGTTGTATTCTATTATATTTAATTGATAATAAAAAAAAAAAAAAAAAATGGATAATGATATTTTTCCTGAATTAAATAAAATTGAAAATAAAATTGATTATTTGAATAATAGAATGACCAATTTAGAAGATTTATTAAGTAACCTTAATGCAATACTTACAAATCTAGAGAATAGATTATCAAAAATAGAAATGAAAATTGGTAATTATTTTATTTTTATTTAATTATTATTTTTTTATTTTTATTTTTAAAATTAATTAACCTTTTCTATAATTATCCTTTAGATTTGGTTTTATCTCATTGTAAGTAAATTTATAAAAATCTTGCTTTTAATCTTTTTTTTTTTTTTTTTTTTTTTAAATTAACTTAATTTTATTACAAAAAAAAGCAATTGAAATTTCAAATCATTTCAACTTAAACATTGATCAATTGAATGGTGAATAAACCAAAAAAAAAAAAAAAAAAAAAAAAATAAAAAATGTATTGGATAATAATAAAAATAATAAAAATAAAAATAATAATAAAGATAAAAATAGTTTTTAAATTTTTTTTTTTACTTTATTTTGTTAAATATATTTGATGTATTTGAAAAAAATAAGCCACTTTTTAATTTTGACAAATAAACCATCACTGACAGCAAAACAGTGTTAAAAAAAAAAAAAATAAAAATATATTTCCAAATCAATTTTTAATTATTTGAATTGGGCCAAAAAAAAAAAAAAAAAAAAAATAAAAATTTGGATAAAAAAAAAAAAATATATAAAATAAAAAAAAAAAAAAAAAAAAAAAAAATTTGAAAAAAAAAAAAATTTGAAATTTTTTTTTATTAATTAATTTCAATTAAAAAAAAAAAACAAAAAGTTGTAGTTTTATTTGTATAATATATTTAATTATCTCATTTATTTGTTATTTATTATTTTTCTTTATTAATATACATACTTTTATATATTTATGTGTATGTGTACTTTAAACACTTTTAATAATTAAGCAGATAATAAAATAAAAAAAAAAAAAAAATTGTAGTTTAAAAAATAATAATATTAAATTTATTGTGATCATCATTGTTATCACCAATATTATAAAAAATAAAAATAAAAATAAAAATAAAATAATTGTAATTCTTCAAGACCAAATATACATACATAAATAAATAAATAAATAAATTATACAAAAAAAAAAAAAAAAAAAAAAAAAAAAAAAAAAAATCCTTTTAGAAAATGGCAGCACCAAGTAGTAATTATCAACTTTATGGACTTAAAATTGGATTTCCTCCAGGTGGATTAATGAGAAATAAACAAATGAAATTCAATGATTATGGTATAACAGTAAAAGAGGCAATTCAAATCATTACAAATAAACAAGGAATGCAAAATCCAGATTCATATACATTACAAATTACATATTCAGATGAACCGTCATCAATAAATACAAGTAGTGGAAATATTGGTTCAAATAATAATAGTAGTAGTAATACACCTTTAACAGGTTCATTAGGTATGGGACCACCACCACCTTCTGCATCAATTGGAGGTGGTGGCGGTGGTGGTGATAACGGTATCACCAATAGTGGTAATATTGGAAGTAGTAGTAATAGTGATTTAAAAAAGTCAACATCATCTGGTATTGTAAATGTTAATAATAGTAGTAATGCACCAACTAGAAGATTAAAATGGATGGATGATAATGAAAAGTTAATCTCTTATCCATTGGGTGCACATGATGTAGTGATTGAATTAAAAAAGAAATATCAATTAATTAAAGTTTATGATGGTAAACAAACTATGAATTTAATTGTAGATATTACAAAACCATTAAGCGATTTAATGGATTTGGTATCTTGTAAATTTAAATTAAGATCAACAAGTGATTGTAAATTATTTACATATGGAAAAGGTAATAATAATAATAATAATAATAATAATAATAATAATAATAATAATAATAATAATAATAATAATAATAATAATAATAATAATAATAATTTATAAATTAAATATACATATATAAACTTTTTTTTTTTTTTTAAAATATATTTTATTAACATTATGTAAAAATAAAAAAAAGAAATTAATTTAAACAGTAATATTAAAAATTTAAATATTGATACATCATTACCATTTATTTTAAGAGATAATAATGATCCAAATTCATTATCATTAGAATCAATTCAATGGGATAATGGTAATGGATTTTTTGTTGGTGGTAATGGTGGTATTGGTGGTATTGGAAGTGATGATGATGCAGATGATATTAATAACAATTTATCTGTACCAGCCAAATCAATCATTAATCCAGTTAGAGAAGGTTATTTAAAGAAACAAGATAAAAAGAAATCTTGGAAAACAAGATACTTTAAATTAACTGATAAATATTTATATTGGTATAAATCTCCAACTGCTATTAAAGCATCTGGTATGATTATTTGTAAAGATTATCATATTAAATTAGCTCCATCAACTCATGTATGTATATTTTATTAATAAAAAATATACATGTATATATATAAAAAAAAGAACAATATAATTCTAATTTTTTATTTAGTCAAAAGAAGTTAAATTAGAATTTACACCAAAACATATGATTGCAGGTGCAACAACAATTATTCATTATATTAAATTTGAAAATGAACAAGAATTAAAACAATGGACAGTTTTACCAATTGTAATAGAGTCATCAAATGATAGTGGATCAAATAATTCAAATACAAGTGGTGGTAATCAATCAATGATTGGTAAGAAAGTATTTGGTGTACCAATTGAAAAGACAGTTAGTGGTAATAATGAAATACCAGCAGTGGTTTTACAAACTATTGATTACATAGAGAAGAAAGCAATGGATATTGTTGGTATATTCCGTTTGAGTGGTTCAGTATTGACAATTGAACAGTGGAAAGCAAAATATGATAAGGGTGAAAAGGTTGATCTCTTTCAAGAGGTTGATCCTCATGCTGTAGCTGGTCTTTTGAAATTGTATCTCAGAGAGTTACCAGACCCATTGTTAACCTATGAAAAGTATGATAATTTCATTGCAGCTCAATCAATTGATGATTTCCCATCAAGAATTAAATTAATTAAACATTTGGTGAAATCATTACCACCGGTAAACTATGCGGTTCTCTCTTATTTAATGGCATTCGTTGGTAAGGTTGCAACTCATTCTGCAGCTAATAAAATGCAAGTTCATAATTTGTCGACTGTGTTTGGTCCAAATCTAATCAAAGATCGTCAAGATAGTGGTGACTATGGTAACAATGTCCAAGTGTTGGTTGAGGATACACCAATCATTAATGCATTGGCACTTTCACTCATTAGAGATTACCAATACATTTTCACCGATAAAGAAATACCAGAACAAAAGATATTGGCAAAGTCACTCTACGAGTATGCTGGTAATGATGATGGTACAACCTCTGAGGATGATAAGGATCTTTTGTTCCCAAAGGGTGCAACAATTAAAGTCACTCAACAAGGTACCGATGGTTGGTGGACTGGTGAATATCAAGGTAAACAAGGTAAATTCCCAGCTTCCTACGTTGAGTTGTTACCTCATTCACCTTCAACCTTACTTCGTACAAAATCAAATTCAAATCTTACAAAGAAAAAGAAATTCATGTTGGAGATGGAATCTACTAAAACTAAAAATCAAGAGATCGATAAAAATATCAAACAATTGGAAATCACTAAAAAAGAATTGGAATCAACCATAAACGATTTAGAGAATGAAAAAGCTGCCCTCGAAAATGATCCAACCATTAAAGCAATGATGAATCTTTTGGCAAATGCTAAAACCAATAAAGATATCGCTATGATTCCAAAGAATATCGATGTACTTTTCCAAAAGTTTGAAGAATATAAATCAAGTCATGAAGCATTGGCAACTACTAAAACTACTCTCATCGATGAATATGAACAATTTAATAATAATCCAAAAAAAAGATTAGATACAAAAGAAAAAGAACAAATTCAACAAAAATATGATAATCTCTCAATAATTATTGATAAATCTCAAAAAATTAGATCAAAAAGTATAAATTCAAAGAAAATTATAAATGATGATTTAGTTGAATTAAAGAAAATATTTTCTTTATAAAAACTTTCGAATAACTTAAAAAAAAAAATAAAAAAAAAAATATATATTATTTAATTTAATTTTTTTTTTTTTTTTTTTTAAATATTTATTTGTGACAAAAAAAAATTAAAATATATATTTAAAATTGATTTTTATTATTTGAAAAATAAATACAATACAATTAAAATGGATAAACATGACAGTGCCATTACGATCAAATGAAAGATTATGTAATTTCAATGGAAAAAAAGGGTTTATCAAAAAAATTTTTTTTTTTTTTTTTTTTTAAAATTTTCACAAAAATGAATCCAAATAAGATTATAGATTTAAAGGTATTATTGTTCATTTTTTTATTTATATTATTATAATATTTTTATAATATTATAAAACATAATATTTTATCTTTTTGTAGCATGTTAAAACTAACCAACAAACTTTTTTACACACAGATTATTACTGTAGGTAATTATGGCGTAGGGAAAAGCTCAATTTTAAAAAGGTTTCACCAAGTTGACCTTGATGATAATACCACTGGTTTTAAAACAAAAAAATTTATTATTGATAATCATCATGTTAGTGTTCAGGTATGTATTAGTATAGTACTATCAATATTATTCAATTTAATAAAAAAAAAAAAACAAATAATAATAATAATAATAAAAATAATAATAACCAGACATGGGATACAAGTGGACAAGAACGTTTTTGTTCACTGTCTAGTTCATTTTATAGAAATTGTGATGGTGTAATTTTATGTTTTAGTGTTGATAATGAAGATTCATTCAAAGCTTTAGATCTTTGGAGAGATGAATTAATAAAGTTTGGTTATTTCCCTGATAGAGTTCCTTTTATTTTAGTTGGAAATAAATTTGATTTAGAATTTAAGAAACATGTAATCAATAGTAAAATGGCTCAAGATTGGTGTAAATATCAAAAATTAAAATATCAAGTAGGTGTTAATAAAGAGTTACCCGATATAATATATCATGAAACTTCTATTGAAAAACTTGTATCAATTGATGAAGCATTTATCAACATCTGTAGACAAGCATTTGAAAATAAAATAAAAATTTCTCTCTCAAAATTAAATAATAATAATAATAATAACGAAGAAAATAATAATAATAATAATAACAATGAAAACAATAATTATAATAATGTACCAATTTTTCAAATTGGACAGAAGATACGTTCTTGTTGTTACTATTGATAAAAAGAGAGAGAGGAAATAGAGTATTCATAATTTTAAAGGAATAGATCAAAAACAATCAATTGAATTTGCTTATGGGAATTAGAAATTGAAATTCATTGATTAAATAATTTATAGGTTAATTATTCTAATATAAAAATGAAAACACTGACAATTTTCAATTCAATTTGAAGTTAAAAAGAAAATTGATTTACCAATAAATCAATGTTTAAAACTAAAATAATAATAATAATGATTAAAAAGGAGATTCTCAGGGATTTTAATTTAAAATTGTAAAAAAAATGATAAAACTAAATTTGTAAACAAATAAAAATAAACTATTTATAAAATTTTAAAATGATGATATGGTGGTGTTTATTTTTATTTTACTCTTTTTTATTTATTCTTTAAGCTATATCTTCTTCTACATCAAAGTAATCATCATCATCATCATCTTCATCATCATCATCTTCTTCTTCTTCTTCTTCCATTTCCACTTCTTCAACTTCTTCCTCTTCTTCATCATCTTCATCATCATCATCATCATCATCATCATCATCATCATCATCATCATCATCATCATCATCATCATCATCATCATCATCATCTTCTTCATCATCTTCATCATCATTTAAAAAATCTAATTGATCGAAATCACCTTGTTCAAGTGCACCATCTTCATTAATTATTAAACCACTTAAATGAGATAATAATGGTGAGAAACTTTCACCATTATTAAATAATTGTTCATCAATTCTTTGATCTTGTTGTTCTTGAATTTGTTGTTCATTTTCAGAATCAAAATCAGTATCATCGAAAAGGGAAGCTTCATTGATGGTGGCATCATCGAATAATAATTTCATAAAATCTTTTTCAGACATTTTCAATTTTCTTGTGATTTTTCTAGATTCTAAAAATAATTGTAATTTATATTCAGCTTCAATAGTTTTATTTAAAGATTGAAATTCTGATTTATCATCGGACCTATTAATACCTTCGCTTAAATTACTACTATTTGATGGTGGTAAATTGTTTTTATGATAAAATTGAAATAATTTATCACCAAATTTATTCATTAAACTTTCCATAGTCACACGTTGAAGATAGGATAATATTTTAATTCCATTATTTGCATTGGTTACAAATGAACTACCACTACCACCACCACCACCACCACTACCACCATATGCAGTAGAAGTAGTATTAGCAGATGATGATGATTGTGTATTATTCGATAAATGATCATCATCTTCAATATCTACGATTTGTGGTGACAAAATGTGAATGTCACTTGAATCAATTGAAGCTACAGCAATTCTAAAATCATTTAAACCACTAATTACTGAATTTCTATTACAACTACTTTGATAATGATTATCATTGATATTATTTGCCACCGGTACTAAATGAACTGGAGATTTATGAGATACCACCCTTTTTAATACATTACCACTTTGAGTATCATAGATATAGACATGTCTATCCTCTGAGCCTGACACAATTTGACGATCGTTATTAATGAAAGAACAACCTACATTGTAGCCCATACATCTATGTTTTCTATACTCTTTGACAATACCAATGGAAGTGTTTGTTGTTATAACACGACCACTCTCTTTGTTTATCTCTACTTTACTTTCACCATCACCCAATCCTTTAACTTTGGTGGCGGGTGAAGAAACCAATAATCTCGTATCCCAAAGTCTGATAGTATTATCACGACCACTCGATAGAATCTGACGGTCATCCATTGTCCAATGGAGAACATTTAATTTGTTATGAGCTTGTACGCTGAAAATCGGAGTTTTGAAGCCCTCTCTAAGATCCCACATACGCATAGTACCATAACGTGCACCAGATATGAAAACATTGTTATCGAAATGATGAAATTTCATACTGTTTATAGTATTTAAATTGCCAATACTGTCATCGGATGGATGAGCTTTATCTAATCTGAAAAAGATTTTACCATAATTCATATCCCATCCACAAATGGTCGACGATGCACAACCACTCAATAATATCGAATCATCCATTGTTAACTCCATTGATTTCAACCAATCATCATGTTCTTTAAGTGTTGTCACCAATTGAAAATTCTTATAAACTTTAATTGTATGATCTAATGAACATGTTAAAAATGAATTAAATGGTGATATAATTGATCTCTTATAAGTTGCTTGTGATGTTTTTTGTTTTAAATATCCTTGTATTTCATTATTATTATTATTATTATTATAATTATAATTAAAACCATTACTATTATTATTATTATTACTATTACTATTACTATTTATTGAAATTTTTTGTCTTTTATTCATTAATGACCCTATATCATCTTGATTATAATCTTCTCTAAAATTTCCATAATATTGTTCTTCATTTTCACCATACGCTTTATTAAACCAAATTGCCATTGATACAACTTGTTCATGATCTCTAATATTATATAATAATTCACCTGAATTTGGTTCAAATATATCAACTGAATCATCTATTTAAAAATATGTTTCTTATTAATATATAGCTTTTAAAATGATATATATATATATATATATATATATATATATATATATATATATATATATAAATAATAAATAATGATTACAAACTTGTTGATAAAGCAATATATGAATTATCAGGTGACCATGAAACCCAAAATGGACATTTTGAAGGATCATACTGTATTATAGAATCTAATCCAATTTGTGATACTAATGTATCATTTAATTTTAAATATTCGCTATTTGTATTTGTATTTCTATATGAATTTGTAGTTGTAGTTGTTGTATTTGTTGTTGTTGTATTTGTTGTTGTATTTGTAGTTGTTGAATTATTATTATTATTATTATTATTATTTACATATTCATTTAATAATTGTATCCTTTTATAGTGACCAAAATGATTTATATGAGCTAATCTAGGATTTGAACCATATAATTCTGATCTTAAAGTGTATGCATTCAATAAGTAACTGATATCCTTATCTTTTTCATACATTTTTATTTGTTTATATTTATATATATATATTTATACAATGTTTAATTTCTCGTGTGTGTGGTTTTCAATATGTACTATTTTTTTTTTTTTTTTTTTTTTATTATTTTATATTTTTTATTTTTATTATTTTTTATTATTTTTTATTTATTTTTTTATTTATTTTAATTTTTGAAAAAATTTAGTTTTTTCTTTTTTTTTTTTACTTGGTATTTTTGTGTATACATATAAATTTATGAGGAGAAGGAGTGTGCGGATTAATTTATTAATAAAAAGGATATTATTTTAAAAAAAATTTTAAAAAACCATCATTTTCTTCCATTTTTTTTTTTTTTTTTAATTTTTTTTTTTTTAATTTTTTTATTTTTTAATTTTTAATTTTTTTCATTTTTTCGTTCGTTTAGTCAAAAATGGATTTTATAATTAATTTGGTTAAATAAAAAAATAAATAAAAAAAAAGTTAAAAATAAAAAATAAAAATAAATAGCAAAAAAACAAAACAAATTACAAAATAAAACAATCAAAACAAAAAAAAAAAACAAAACAAAAAAAAACAAAAATATTTAATTATAAAAAAAAAAAAAAAAAAAAAAAATATAAAAAGTAATTTTATTATTTATTGAATATGATATAATTCAGAAAAAAAAAAAAAAAAGTTTAATCTCATTTCTGTGATATACCAAATTATGTGAATTGATAAAAAAAGTATAAAATTAGAACACACACTAACACACATGTGAATTAATTATAAAAAACCACTTTCTGTTTTTTTTTTTTTTTTTTTTTTTTTTTAATAATTAAAATACCAAAAAAAAAAAAAAAAAAAAAACCCCCCTATAAAAGCTTTAAAAATCCAAATGAATTTTTTCCATTAATTAAAAATAAAATTTAAAAATTTTTAGAAAAATAACCCTTAAAAAATTAATTTAATTAATTGGCTTATTTAAATTTAAATTTAAAAAAAAAAAAAAAAAAAAATGATTAAAAAAATTTCAATTATTTTAATCACTCTATTTATTATCCAATTAACTAAATCAGTTTCAGTAAATAAAAATAATAATAATAATAATAATAATAATAATAATAATAATAATAATAATAATAATAATAATAATAATAATTATTTTATTGATCATTATAATTATGATTTAGATATTGATTTAACTTCTCAACAACAACAGCAATCATCATCATCATCATCTGATGCACCATTAGAACCACCATCATGTGGGGAATTATGTGTTTGTTTATATACAGAATTAAATTATCAAGGTCTTTCATATGAATATTCAATCTATTCAGGAAAAGTTGATTTACCACCCTCAATTAGAAATAATATTACTTCATTTGTGTCAAAGTATTTATTTTTATTTTATTTTTATTTTTTATTTATATATTATTTAATTTCATTGGTTTCCAACCAAATTCTATATTAATACTAATAAATTTATTTATTTATTTATTTATTTATTTATTTGTAGTGCTGATGTATGTTTTATTACATATGACCCATATGTTACAATACAAATTTATACAGGTGAATTTTTATCAAATTTTGGAATTGTTTTTGGTGATATTTTACAAACCTTAGCTCCTGGTTTATGTAAAGATTTACCACCAAATCAATTTTAATCCTAACAATTGGTTATAACCAATCGTGTGTTTTGTAAATAAAATAAAAAATAAAAAAAAATAAAAAATATAAAAAAAATAGTGGATGGTATAAGTTAGAAAATAAATAAAATAAAATAAATAAAAAAATAAGACCATTCCCAACAATTATATGTTTTCTATTTTTTTTTTTTTTCAGATTTTTTTTTTTTTTCTTTCTTTTTGTAAAAAAAAAAAAAAAAATTACGGATATGAATTCATTTAAAGAGTACCAATCTTTAATTTAATAAAGAATTGTTGTACAAGAAGTTAGTGTTATTAATAAAAAATTAAAAAATTAAAAATTAAAATTTAATTAATTCTTTTTTTTTTTATTTTTTTTTTTTTATTTTTTTTTTTCAGCATGTCAAGATTTATCATTAGGTAATGAAGATGCAAATCAATTATCAGTTGATTTAAAGAAATTATTTTTATAAGAAAATCATTTATTATGGGTCAATTAGCAGGTATAACCTATTGGTACACTCAAAATGATTTAATTAAAACTTTAGAAATCTTTTATAATGGGTGCACCAAAAGAATTATTATTACCAATTATGGATGAATTATCAAAAAAGCAAACTACAACAACAACTACAACTTCACCTTCAACTTCACCTACAATACCAATGATTTTAGATGAAAATGTTAATTTTTTAAAATTTCCAATTATAGATAAAAATCATGAAATTAAAGTAATTGAATGTGGTAAAAATAATGGTGGTGGTGGTGGTGGTAGTGGTGGTGATTATTTAAATGAAATTTCAATATTTAAAAATCAAAATTTAAAAACAATGACACCATGTATAATTAAAGGTGATACAAATAATTCGGAATGTATAAATAAATGGAAAGACTTAAATTATTTTCTTTCAAATCATGGTAATAGAATTGTACCAATTGAATTAGGTCATAATAAATTAGATTCAAAAACAAAGAAACAACAAAAACAACAACAAACTACTACTACTACATCAAATAATGATGATGATGATAATTCAATATTTTTTTTTTAAAAAAAAAAAAAGATCAATTGAGAGTTTTTGTGAGAATTTTTTTTTTAGGCTAGATTTATATAAAAAAGGAAATATTATTATTTTTTTTCCTATGAAATAATCTACAAGACTAAAATTCTTTTTTTGGTTTTTCCACAAACGTGTTTTCTTATTTTGATTTCTTTTTTTTTGTTTGATTTGTGTTTGCATTTTTTATTATGAATAAACTATTAACTAAATCAAATACTCCTATAAAATATATTAATAAACCATAAAGTTTCCATAATAAATTATTAATATTTTTATTTTTTATTATTTTTTATAATACCAAAGAAAATGGAATCACTATTGTTTGTATTTAATGAATCAATTGTTACATCAGTTCAAATATAATTTTTTTTTTTTCTTTTTTTTAAATCACTTTTAATTTTATAAAATTTTGGTTTATTATTTTTATTATTATTTTTTTATTTTTTTTCAAATCACTTTTTTTATGGGTGTGAGTTCCAATAAACCACATGTTGAATTTACAAACACACTCAAACACACATGAACACACATTTAAAAAAATAAGTTTTTCTTATTTTTTAACAACTCCACCATACCCCAAATTTATTTTTGGTTTATTCTATCTCAATTTAAGAATTATTTATGGTTTATTAAAATTAAAATTAGAATTAAAAAAATTATTAATTATTTATTTTTAAATTTTTTTTTTTTTTCCAAAAATTTCCCTTTTTTTTTTTTTTTTTTTTTTTATTCTCTTTATTATTATTTTATTTATATTAATTTCTATATATTCTTTATTTTAATTTCTTTTTATTATTATCTTTTATTATTTATTTTTATAATTATTATTTTTTATTTTTTATAATTAATATTTTTTTTTTTTTTTTTATTATTATTTTTACAAATAAATAATTTTTGAAAAAATGTCAATTGATATAAAATTTACAATTAATGATATTTTATTTAATCAAGAATCATTACAAAAGAAAAATAAATATACATGTCCAATTTGTTTTGAATTTATTTATAAAAAACAAATTTATCAATGTAAATCAGGTCATCATGCATGTAAAGAATGTTGGGAGAAATCATTAGAAACAAAAAAAGAATGTATGACTTGTAAATCAGTAGTGAATTCATATAATGATTTATCAAGATGTTTGATGGTAGAGCGTGCATTTGATAAAAAAGAATGTTGTTGTATTTACTCATTCACCGAACAAATAGTTCAAGGTGGAACAAATTGTTCACCACCAGATGGTGCCTCAGACCAAAATCAAAGAAAATTAATAAAAGATGAAGAAAATGGTTGTAAAGAAAAAATTGAAGTTGATCAAATTGATTCTCATTTAATCAATTGTCAATATAAATTTGTTACATGTTCATTCAAAGGATGTGAAAAGATTTTAAGAATGAATTCATTAGAATCTCATCAAAATGAATGTGGTTTCAAATTGGTTATATGTGATTTCTGTAAAAGGGATGATATTAAAAAGAAGGAATTAGAAACTCATTATAAGACATGTCCAATGGTTCCAATTGATTGCTCACAAGGTTGTTCAGTGAAAATTGAAAGGAAATCAATTATCGATCATATTGAAAATGATTGTTGTAATACTCAAATACCATGTAAATATTTTGAACAAGGTTGTAAAGTTGAGATGAAGAGATCAGAATTACAAAATCATTTGGAGAGAGTGAATCATCAAACTTACATGGGCATTCTAATTGATAAATTAACAAATCAAGTTGGCCACTCAAAGAAAACTCATGATGAACTTTTGAAAAAGATTGAAGATTTGTCATTATTAATTATCAAATTCAGTGATGCATGTTTAAAGAAACAAGTTCTTCCAAAGGCTTTGGATATTTGTTCAAATGGGTATAGAAATAAATGGATCATTTCTAACTATTCAAGTTTAGCAAAATCAAAATTAAATTGTAAATCATTGTCCTCTCCAATACTGTTAATACTCTCTCACCATTTTCAAGTTTGTGTTTATCCTAAAGGTGATGAAAATAAAGAATACATTTCATTATATTTAAGAGTTAATAATATTGAAGAACCAAACTCATTAAAAGTAGAATATTCATTTACATTAGTCAATGTTTTGGATAAATCAAAATCAATTACAAAAAGAGTAGATAAAATAGGTAATTTATACAAAAATTATTATTATTATTATTATTATTATTATTTTAATTTTTAATTAATTATTATTATTATTATTATTATTTTTTTATTTTAGTTTTTATAAGTCCAAAAGAATGGGGATGGGGAAAATTCTTATTATCTGATTTAATTAATAAAGAGAATGGTTGGTTAAGTAATGATGATAAATTAACAATAGAAATTTATATTAAAATTTTAAATGAAGAATATGAACCATTGGAGTCTTAAATCTTAAAAAACTGTAAACCATAAATTGATAAAATCATGTATTTCCCTATTTTTACAACTTAAAAAAAAAATATAAATAAATAAAAAAATCTTTCCAAATTATTTAATGTTCAACTAGTTTTCAATTATTTTCTTAATAATCCTTAAACATTTTTTTTTTTTTTTTAATATGAAAAATAAAATATGCAAAAAAAAAAAATAAATAAAAAATATCCCGCCAATATTTTTTTTTTTATTTTATTTTTTTTGTTAAATAAAAAAAAAAAAAAAAAATGGTTATATACAAATTAAACACACCAAATAGAAAATGAGGGGTAATAATTTAGATTACAAAAAAGCATATGAAGAACTTTTAGAAAAAGAAAAAGAACATCAAAAAGTTCTTTTAACTTTTAGAAAAACAAAAAGCATATGAAGAACTTTTAAAAAAAGAACATCAAGAAAAAGAAAAAGCATATGAAGAACTTTTAGATAAAGAAAAAGAACTTCAAGAAAAAGAAAAAGAAAATCAAAAAAAAAGAAAAAGAAAGATCCATCAGACATCTTATTGATAATGGCATACCAAAGTGCATTATAACATCAACATCACAATCTTCGTCAAACCATGATTCATGTCAATTACAACCTAGCACTTGGGTTGGGATACCAAATTTTGAAGATCTTTTAGAAAAGAATGGTGATAAAGAATCAAGTGTGTTGTCTCTTTATAGAAACTCTGATACTTTCACTGCTCGTAATGAATATGAACTATATAATTTTACAAATCCTATTATTAGAGATGCTTTGAAATTATGTGGTCTTGAACATGAAATTTCAATTGTTTCTCAAGAAGATATTGTTGGATTACAACCAGATCATTGGTTATTAAAATCAAAAACTAATTATATTGGTTTAATTCAAGTCGAATGTAATGAAGATTCATTTCATGAACCAAAGGTCATTGGACAAATGTTTGATTATTTAATGGATCTTTCTTATCGTTTTGGCAAATTACAAGCATTTGGACTTTTATTAACATACAACAAAGCAATGACTGTATCCACACATGATTCACTAAAATCGGCAGCTGCTAATATTCAAACATCTGCTTTACCTGATCAAATTAGCAAAACTGTAAAAAATTATTATATGAAATTTATTTAGTCAAGTATTTAGGTGGTGGAGGCGATGGACATTGCTCTTATGCATTAGCAGAAGAGGGTCATAGTTTGGTTATAAAATCTTTCAATAACACAATTAAAAAAAGAAAAGAGATGAAGAAAGAAGATTATGGCACACCATTTGGGGAATTGAAACTCATAAAAACATATGCAGCTAAAGATCATTTGGTAATGCCATTCATAAAACCAATTGGAAATGATGATTATAATAGTACAGATTTTATGGATTTAATATCTACTGCAGCAGATACTTTCTCAAGTAAAGGTTATGAACATATGGATTTACACATTAGACATATTTGTAAATACAAAAAAAATGAAAAATGTGAATATATATTTATTGATTTATCAAGAGTATCAAAAGTCACAGATAAAGATCAAGCAAAACAAAGAATGATTAATTGTATTTTAAAAGATTTAGAAAAAATCAGATATAATCATAGTTTAACCGATAACGAACAACCAAACTCTTCCATTGCCCATGCAAATCTTGAACGATTTTCCAATCCTTTTACCATTCCTTTAACTCCAAATGATAAGTCCAAGTAATTTATTTAATAAATAATTAATATAAAATTGTAAATAAACGTTATTAAATTGGGTTATAGCAGTGTTGGTAAATCCAATAATAAACATCAACATTAAAAAATATCGGTAATGATGATTCATTTATTGGTGCTGCTTTAATTTCATTTAATACTTTAATGAATTTAAATAAATAAAATAATAAAAAGATGGAATATTCCAATTTGTGTAAAAAAAAAAGGTGTGTGTTTATTTAAATAAAAACTATTTCAAATAAAATTGATAATATTTTTCTTTAAAGTTTAGAGGATATCAGCTGGACTAACTAAATTTTCTTTTTTATCGAAATACTATTATTTTTTTAAAAAGTATATAATAAAATATATTAATTTTAGTATTTTTATTTTTTATTTATTTATTTATTTATTTATTAAATAATAATACACTTACTTTTGAATCATCATTATCCCAATAAATTACAAGAGTTTTACCATCTAATTTTGATTGGATATCTTTGTAAATTCTAATTTCATCAACAGTTGAATATACTCCAAGAGCACCTAATTATTATTATTATTATTGTTGTTGTTGGTGTTTACATTAAATTATTAGTTTTATTTGAAAAAATTAAAAATTAAAAATTAAAAAATTAAAATTTTACCTGGTTTCATTAAATTAAGTGAAATATATTCAACATCTTTTGGGAAATCAATTCTGGTTGAATCATATTTTAAATGCATATTTTTTTTACATGGTTTACCAGTACTATCACCAGCTTTGATTTCTTTGTAATCACTGCTTTTTGGGTCCAAGTAAATTCTAACTGCTTTATTCCATCCAGTCTTTTCGTTAACAAGGATTCTATTATTATTATAATTTTAATAATATAAAAAAAAAAAAAAAAAAAAAAATGAAATAATTAATTAAATATTATAAACAAAAACATTTTTAATTATTGTGGGTTTTTTTTTTATTTTTTATTATAATATCTTACAATCTAAAACCACCCTTTGGTCTTTTATCATTGAATCTTAAATATTTAACTTCTAATTTATCGGCCTCTATAATGGGTAAAAATAAATAAATAAATAAATAAATAAGTTTTAAAATAAAAATAAAAATAATATTATAAAAAAGAGAGAAATACCTTTGTCTGGTAAAAAACCTTTGATTTTATCAATAGCTGTTGAACCAATTGCAACAATACCACCAACAGCACCAATTGCAGCTGCGACAGTTGTTAAAGTTAATGTAATGACTACCATTTTTTTTTTTTTTTAATGATAAATTTGATTAAATAAATGAATATTTGATTTAAAAAACAGTTATTTTAATAAAGTTTAAGTTAATTTTGATTAATTTTTTTTTTTTTTTTTTTTTTTTGACATTTTATAGTAAATTTTTTTTATTAGACTTAGATATTATTATGCTGAGCATTTTTTTATTTTTATTTTTATTATTGGAAAATTGTTTAAAAAATAGTAAAAGCTTTGGTGATTGGTTATTTTGTAAAAAATCTTTAAATCTAAAGTTTTTTTTGAACTTGTGCGTGGTGTGAAAGTAATTTTTTTTTGTTTTTTTTTTTAAATTAAAAAAAAAAAAAAAAATGACACTTGCCAAAGATCCAATCATCACTAAAAGATTTTTTAATTTGTAAAATTAAAAAAAAAAAAAATTATGTTGCGATTAAAATCTTTTTTTTTATTAAATTATTATATTTCATTTATTTTAATTTTTATTTTTATTTTTTTTTAATTTTTTATAATAATTTTTTTTTTTTTTTTTTCTCTTAAGAATTTAAAAATTACGGAATCATATTATTGGATTACCAAAAGGTAAAAAAAAAAAAAAAAAAAAAAAAAGGAAATTTACGGAGTGTCTTTTTTATCATTTAAAAAAAAAAAATTAGATTTTTTTTTTTTTTTTTTTTTTTTTTTTAATTTTTTTAATAGTTGTGTAAAAAAAGAAATCATTTACCATCCTCAATTAGAAATAATATTACTTAATGTGTTAAAAATAATTTTTAAGATGTTGGAAATGGTTTTAATTTTTTTTTTTATTTTTTTTTATTTTATTTTATTTTATTTTATTTTTAATTTATTTTTTTTTACAACAGAGCCTCTTAAAATTAAGATATTAGTTTTGGGTAAATCATCAATAATTAATGTTTTTCTTACCAGATTGCGGTAATATAATTAATAATAAATTTATGAAAAATAAAAACAAATGGCTGAGGAATGGTGTAAAAATCAATTCAACTCTATAATAATACTCATATACAATATATTGAAACTTCAACATTTAATAATTAATCATTTATTAGTGCTGCTTCAATTTCATTTAATATTAATCAATTTAAATATATAATTAAATAAATCATTGTAATATTAAAAAAATAAAAAGATGGAATATTCTTATTTATGTAAAAAAATAATAAAAAAAAAGTGTGTGTGTTTATTTAAAATAAAATTATTTCAAATAAAATGATATTTTAGAGGATGTCAGCTGGACTAACTAAATTTTCTAGTCTATCGAAATACTATTATTTTATTAAAAAATAAAAAAAATTTATTATAGTATTTATTTATTTTAAAAAAAGTAAAATAATAATAATAATAATAATAATAATAATAATAATAATAATAATAATAATAATAATAATAATAATAATAATAATAATAATAATAATAATAATACACTTACTTTTGAATCATTATTATCCCAATAAATTACAAGAGTTTTACCATCTAATTTTGATTGAAGATCTTTGTTAACTCTAATTTCATTAACAGTTGAATACACTCCAAAAGCACCTATTTATTATTTATATTATTATTATTATTGTTACATTTAAATTTTATTAGTTTTATTTTATTTTATTTTATTTGAAAATTTTTAAAAAAAAACATACCTGGTTTCATTAAATTAAGAGTAAAGTATTCAACATCTTTTGGGAAATCAATTCTAGTTGAATCGTATTTTAAATGTGTGTTTTTTTTACATTGTTTACCAGTACTATCACCAGCTTTGATTTCTCTGTAATCACTGCCACCTGGTTTCATGTAAATTCTAACTGCTTTATTCCATCCAGTCTTTTCATTAACAAGGATTCTATTGGGTGTGTTTATTATTATTATTATTATTATTATTATTATTATTATTATTATTATTATTATTATTTTTATTATTATTATTATTATTATTATTATTTTTATATAAAAAAAAAAAAAAAAATTAATAATTAATTGTTAGTGTTTTTTTTTTTTTTTTTTTATATTTTTTCAGAAATTATTTTATCTTACAATCTAAAACCACCTTTTGGTCTTTTATCATTGAATCTTAAATATTTTATTTCTGATTTATCAGCATCTATAATGAAAAAATAAAAATTAAAAAATAAAAAATAAAAAATAAAAAATAAAAATGATTATAAGTTTTAAAATAAAAATAAAAATTAAAAATGGAAATTGGAATAATAAAAAAAAAAAAAGAGAAAAATACCTTTATCTGGTATAAAACCTTTGATTGTGTCAACAGCTGTTGAACCGATCATAGCAATACCACCAGCAATACAAATTGCAGCCCCGACAGTTGTTAAAACTAATGTAACGACTACCATTTTTTTTTTTATTGATAAATTATTTGATTTAAAAAAATAGTTATTACACTAAGTTAAAGTTTATTTTGAATTTTAAAAATGATTTATTTTTTTTTATTTTTTTTTTTGACATTTTATAGTAATTTTTTTTGTTGGATTTACATATTATTGGAAAAATGTTAAAAAAATAGTAAAAGTTTTGATGATTGGTTATTTTGTAAAAAATCTTTAAATATAAAGTTTTTTTTGAATTTGTTAACAAAAGACTTTTGTGTCATGAACAAATTCAAAAAAATCGCAAAAAAAATTTTATTTTTCATTTAAAAAAAAAAAAGGTAAAAATTTTATATGGCCATTAAAATCTTTTTTTTTAACAGGCGAAACAGGGCCGGCTTAATTATTATATTTTATTTAATTTATTTTTTATTTTTCTCATAAAAATTTAAAAAATTATGAAATCTGTATAAAAAATCGAATTATTTGTTTACCAAAAGGTTTCTTATCATACGAAAAAAAATAAATCAAATTTTTTTTTTTTTTTTTTTTTTTTTTTTTTTTTTTTTTTTATTTAATAACACCTATTTTTATATTATTTATTTAATATTAAAATAGGTGTTATTTGATTATCTAATATTCTATTAATTTTTTTTATTTCCATAAATAAATTTTAATTTTTTTTTTGTTTTTTTTTTTTCTTTAAACTTGGTAGAAATGATTTTACAAATAAAATGTCATAGCGAAATTTTAAAACTATAAATAGTTTTAACCCCTTTTCGAATTAATTTTTACTCTTTTAAAATCTTAAAAAAAAAATAAAAAAAAAATTAATATATTTCCCCCTTTTGGTAATAAAATTACTAAAAATGAGTTTTACTTTTTTTTTTTTTTTTTTTTTTTTATAAATTAAATTTTTTTTTTTTATATATCTAGAAAATTAAAAAAAATTTATTTAAATTTATATTTATATAAAATAATAAAATTATTTATTTGTTGGAATAACAAATAAAATAATAAAAAATGAAGTATAATATAATATTATTATTTATAATATTTTTATTAAGTTTTATGAATTTTGGTGTAAATGCAAATTCATATGATTTTACAGATTTTCCAAATGCATCAATTGTTATCACTTGGAATAATTTATTATTAAATGCAATTCATAAAGCAAGTCCACCTCCAACAGTAGTTTCAAGAAGTCTTTCAATGGTTCATACAGCAATATATGATTCATGGGCATACTATACAAATTCTAAAGGTGTTTATTTAATTGGTGAATCAAATTGTTCAACAATACCAAAAAATAAAAATGATAATGATATTAAAAAATCAATTTCATTTGCAGCATATAGAACTTTAGTTGATTTATATCCACTATCAATGTAAATAAATAATATTATTTATTAAAAATAATTATAATAATAATAACATATAATAAAAAAAATAGGTATTAATACTATTTATTTTGAAAATAAGTGATAATTATAATGAAAAAATGAAAAATTTAGGATATGATATAAATGATATTAATTTAAATTTAGATAATTCAGTTGGTATTGGAAATAAAGCATCAAAATTATTATTAGAGAATAGATGGTTGGATGGATCAAATCAAAAGGCAATTTATGGTGGTAAAAATTATAGTGATTGGACTAATTATGCACCAAGAAATGATGCTCAACCATCTAAATTAAGAAAACCTGATAATTGGCAACCGTTATCTGTACCTGTTAAAAACTCAACTTTATTTACAATACAATCATTTTCAACACCACAATGGGGTAGTGTGAAACCATTTTCATTATTATCAGGCTCACAATTGAGACCAACAATACCACCACCTTACTATTCATTCAATGATCAAAATAATAATAAAACAATTGAGAAATTAAAGAATTCAGCATGGGAGTTAATTGGATATACTCAAAATATGACAGATGAAATTAAAGCGATTGCAGAGTATTTTGGTGATGGTCCAAATTCAGTATTGCCACCAGGTCATTGGAATTTATTTGCACAATTTGTATCAAAACGTGATAATCATTCAATTGAACAAGATGTTAAATTATACTTTATGTTAAATAATGCTCAATTAGATTCAGGAATCGCATGTTGGGATTGTAAAAGATTCTTTGATAATGCTAGACCTGTTACAATGATTCCAGTTCTATTTAAAGGTGTTAAAATAACTGGTTGGAATGGTATTTGTAAAGAAAATGTTGAATTTGATTTATCTAATTGGATACCATATCAAGATCCATATGTTATTACTCCACCATTTTCAGATTAGTAAGTAGTAATAAATTAATTAATTTTAATTTATTTCATTTAATTTATTTTAATTTATTTTATTAATTTATTTATTTTTAGTACAAGTGGACATAGTACATTTTCATCATCAGCAGCAGAAATTTTAAAAAGGTTTACCGGTAGTGATAAATTTGGTAATTCGGTTACAATTAAAGCTGGATCATCAATTTTTGAAACCAACTGTTCATTTCCAGTACCAAAAACTGATATTAACTTATATTGGGAAACATTTACAGATGCTGCACAACAAGCATGCATTTCAAGACGTTATGGAGGTATACATTATGATTTTTCAGATTATGAAGCAAGAAAAATGGGTAGGAAAATTGGTGAAATGGTTTGGGATAAATCTCAATCGTTATTTAATAATATAGATTGAAAAATAATAAAAAAAAAAAAAAAAAAATTCCTTAAAAATATTTTTTTTACAAACACTAACTTCAATTGTTTAAATTTCTGAAATACAGTTTTTTTTTTTTTTTCAATTTTTTTTTTTTTTTTATATTATCAAAAAAAAGAAATCATTGAAAAAATTTTTTGTTTATAAAAAAAAAAAAAAAAAATTTTTATTTTATTTTATTTGCTCATTCCCACCACTATTAAACACACAAATGATGAATGATATAATCAATAATGATAAACTAAAAGAAATGTATATTTTTGAAAATCAACCATCATTTTTAGGAAAACCTGAAATTCCTTCTCCAACTCTTTTTCCAAAGTATGATTGGCCAAATGTAGATGAAAGTCATCAATCATTTTTTTATTCATCATTAATATTTTCAGAGATTCCTTTAGAAGAATTATTAGTAACACAACCATATGAAAAAGATTCACTTACAATATTCACTTGTAGTATTTGTACATCGTTAATGTCAAACCCATTACAATGGTATAAAAATTTATAATTATTTATTATTTATTATTTTTTTTTTTTTTTTTTTTTATATTTCTTTTTTTTATACTCCATAATAACGAATTTCCATTTTAATAAATAATTATAAAAAAAAAAAAGTAAAAATGGGCATTTAATTTGTGATAAACCATGTTGGTCAAAAATTTTAGAGGGTAGTTTTGTTAAATCATGTCCAATATGTAGAGTAATAGTTAGTTTAGATCAATTAGGTAAAAATCAAATTTATAATGATATGTTTTCAAAATTAAAAGTATGTAAATAAATAAATAAATAATATTAATAATATTAATAATATTAATAATTATTTCAACCTGAAAAAACAAATATATATTTATAGTTTAATTGTTTTTATAAACCTAATGGATGTAATGAAATAAATAATTATTCAAAATTAAAAAATCATTTTGAAATTTGTAAATATAAAAGTGTAAAATGTAAATTATGTAAACAAGAATTCTCAAATGAAATTGCAGATGTTCATTTAGAAATATGTGAAATGGTAATTGGAAATTGTAGTAAATGTAATAAACAAATGAAAAGATCAGAATTTCAAAATCACTTTGAAAATGATTGTCAACATAGATTATATGGATTTTGTAATAATTGTGGTATCTTATTAAATAAATCCAATCATTTAATTCATAAAAATGAAAATAATAATAATAATAGTGAATGCTTAATTTTTAAGTTTATGTTAAATCTTTTTTCAATAGATGAAAAAAATAAAAATAAAACTGATAATAATAATAATAATAATAATAATAATAATAATAATAATAATAATAATAATAATAATAATAATAATAATAATAATAATAATAATAATAATAATAATGATTTATTAGAAATTGAAATAATTGAGAATATAAAGAAACAAATACAATCATTATCAAACAAATCTAATTTATTTTCAGTCTATCAACTTATTAATTATTCTTCAATTTTAAATTTTGATAAAAATTCAAATATAAATAATAATAATAATAATATTAATAATAATAATAGTAATGTTAATTCGGTAGATAATGGAGTACATCAATTAGAAAAACAATTACAGCGCATTTTATCAAAACAACAATCGGCTAATCAAGAAAATTCATATATACAACAACAAATCCAACAACTTTCAAATTACTCTATGATAATTAAACAGCAAATTGGTCAAGGTCAACCAAATGCACAACAACAACTTGAACTACTGGAAAGACAAATTCTAAATTTTCAACAAGATCAAAAAAATCTTGATAAGCAATGTGCATCTTTACAAAGCCAAGCTCAAATAATTCAACAGATGTTAAATAATAATAATGGTAATAATTTAAATAATAATAATAATAATAATAATAATAACAATAATAATAATAATAATAATAATAATAATAATAATAATAATAATAATAATAATAATAATAATAATAATAATAATACTGGAAATTATACACCATCATCAACAACTACAACAACTACAACTATAAACAATGATAATAATAATTTAGGATCACCTGGATTTAATATTGGAAGGATTGGACCAAAAATAAGACAATTACCAACAAGAAGTTTATTTAGATTAGGTGGTAAAGGAAATAGATTTAATTTCTCATCTTTTACTGAACTAATGAGTGAAAGAGAAGATATACCATTTGATATCTCCAATCTTAGCATACAAAGACAAACACACAATCTTCCAAATATTTTCAATCCATTCTCACCACCACCAAATATGAATGTTGATTTAAAAAAGAATCCATTCTCTCCACCAAATCAAAATCAAAATCAAAATAATCAATAATAAACATGATAAAATTTAAATTATCAATCCTGTATCATACAAATAATTATTTGTGTTTTTTTTTAAAAAAAAAAAAAAAAAAAAAAAAAAAAAAATTTATAATTTAATTTACAAGTTTATTTTATTGCCTTTTTTTCTTTTTTTTTTTTTTCTTTTTGCTGTTATTGTTATTGTTATTGTGTTTGAAATTATTACTTTTCCTATTAGTATTATTACTATCATAAAATATGATTAAATTGAAAATCTTTTTTTTTTTTTTTTTTTTTTTTTTTTTTTTTTTTTAAAAATCTAACCTCTTGATGAAAAACCTTGTCTAATTGGTCTAGTGAAATTCTTTTTAATATTTGTAAAATTCCAAGATTTTGCTGTATCTTCTTTAATTGAAACTATAGAGATTGATTTATCATATGAACCAAACCAAACGAATGGATCACCACCCTTTAAATTTGGTACTTCAATAATTGAAGAAACTACATCTGAATGATAACCTTTATAATCGATTAAAATCTCTTTATTCTTTGGATCACCAGGGAATACTCTAACTGTTGTATCCCAAAATCCAATCCAAATCTCTCTATTAATTGATGCGATATGAAATATTTTATCCCAACCTTGGTTTAAAATTTTATGTTCAAGTTTAAATGTCTTTTAAAAAAAAATAAAAAAAATTAATAATTTAATTAAAAAAATTTAAATAATAATAATAATAA
>NC_007091.3:4727254-4754754 GCF_000004695.1 Dictyostelium discoideum AX4
CAAAACTTTTCTTTTATTTTTTTTTTTTTCATAATAATAATAATAATAAAAAAAAAAAAAAAAAAAAAAAACCAAAATATAAAATATTGTTTAAAACAATATCTCAATTTATTAAAGATCACATGTACATTTTGAATAAATCACAAATTCATTAACAATAACCTCTTATTTGCTCAACCACTCACTCAACCACTCACTCAACCACTCACTCACTAACACCACATCCAACTATTTTTATCTCTTTTTTTTTTTTTATTTTTTTTATTTTTTTAAAATCTTTTATTTTTTAATCTTTTATTTTTATAAGGGAAAGTGTGTGATAGATTATAAATTAATTAAAATTTTGAAAATATCCAAAATCGAACATCCATACATGTTCATTTTAATATCACAAAAATAAAATAATAATAATAAAAAAAAAGTTATAAAATAATTATAATAATAATAATAAAACACATTTTAGTCAATCATTTAAATTTTATTTTATTTTAAATTTTTTATTTTATTTTTTAATATTTTTTTTTATTTTTTATTGTAAACACTTTATAATTAAAAAATTCTTATTATTCTTTATTTTTTATTTTTAAAATTTTTTATTTTTTTTTTTTTTTTCTTCTCTTTGTATTTTATATAAATTTTGTTTATGTATATATATTTATTTATTTTTATCCAAAAATTTTGAAACCTACTCCTTATAAATTTTAAAAAGTTTTATTATCAGGGTTGGTATTTTATTACATTCGTCATGAATGATTAGATAGGTAGTAATAGCAATAATTTAAACAGTGGTTTAAACCAACAATTGATACTATATACTACCTTCTATTTTACTTTTTATTTTTTTTTTATTATTATATATTTTGTTATTGTTGTTATTTTTTTTTTTTAAATTAAAATAAAATAAAACATAATTACTGTTATTTTATTATAAACCAACAATAACAAGTAATTTTGGCTGATATTTCATTTTTTGCAAGTGAAATGATAGAACAGACCCCCTTTTTTGTATAATTATTTTTTTTTTTTTTGTTATTCTTTTTATCTACCAAAATCTTCAATAACAACAAACAACAGTTACTACAATAGCAAAAAAAAAAAAAAAAACATGGTATTTGATTGTGCTGTGTGTTGTGTTTATTTTAATAGTAATAACAATAAAAATTTAATCTATTAATTAAATCATAAAAAAAAAAAAAAAAAAAATAATTAATATTTTGTTTTGTTGTTTTTTTTTTAATTTTAATTTTCCCCCTTTTTTTTTTTTTTTTATTCTATTGATTAATAAACATTTCAAAAATAAAAAAACATTTTATGTGTTATTTTTAATCCTTACCCCTAAAATTTCCAAATTGATAATAAAAATAAAAATAAAAATAAAAAAAAAAAAAAAATAAAAAAAAAAAAGAAAAAGAAAACAAAAACAAAAAAAAAAAAAAACAATTATCATAATTGAAACTATTTTTTTTATTTTTTTTTTTTATTCTTAAATTATTTTAAAATTCATCACTCACACACAATCCATCAATTGTTTAATTTTCAATTTATTTATTTATTTAAAATTTTAATTTTAATAATTTTATTTTTATTTTAAAATTTTTTGGATCTATTATTAATTAATTAATTTTTTTTTTTTTTTGCCATTCAATTTATTTCAATTTACCAAAACTCAAAGAATTTTTTTATTTCTTTTTTTATTTTTTTTTTTTTTCATTCAACACACTAATTTGTGATTGGAAAAATTTATCAAATAAAAAAAAAAAAAAAATGGAACCAACAATCAATCCTCCTGTAAATCTACCACCACCTGTACCATCAAGATCAAATTTAAGTTTAAACTATTCCAACAATAATACAAATAATACAAACAATACAAATAATACAAATGATTTTAAAAAGAAATTACAATTTCAATTACAGAGTTCACCCTCATCACCATCATCACCATCACCAAGTATTATATATAAAAAGACACCAGCTGTAAATAATAATAATAATAATAATAATAATAATAATCATATAAATAATGGGAATGTGAATGGTATAGGGCCTGGAGGTGGAAATAGTTATATTAGTTCACCACAATCATCACCAATACATACAAGCTCAAATGGCATTAGTTATACAGTTACCACCAATTCGCCACCATTATTACCGGTTGATAATAGTAGTGGCTATAATAATAATTTAAATTCAACCTTTGTAGAAACATTATCATCATCATCACCATCGCCGATTAAAACAACAACAACACCACCACCACCAGTTCCAAGTAAATCAAAATCAAAATCATCTGAAAAACTATCTGTAAAATTATTAAAAAGTAATAGTAAACCATCATTAAATGATTTATATCAACAACAACAACAGCAATCCAATCCAAATTCACCAACTACACCACCATCAAATTGTAATATAGAATCAATACAACCACCATCATCATCATCATCCTCAACCACACCATCAACATCACCACAATTACCAGCAATTTATAGTAAATATAGTAAAATATCATTACCACAACTACCATTACCACCATTTTTACCACCATCACCACTTGTACAATCTACTTCATCTCCATCCTTTTCATCTTTAATACTACCATTACCATCATCTCCATTACCACCACCACCATTAACAATACCAAATAAAGTACCACCATTACCAATGAGACTACCACCACCACCACCACCACAACAACTAGATCAAATGTATAGTAATAATAATCAACAACAACAACAACAACAACAACAACAACAAAATAATGAATCAAATTCCACAACAACATCAGAAGGTGGATTAACACCAGAGTCAGAATCAAAATTATATGAAATTGCATCTCAACCACCATCAACACCAAGATTAACACATGAATCAAAAGTTATACCATCAGAGATTGAACTTTTAATTAAATTTTATCCATCACCATCACTTAGTAGTGGTAGTTTATTAACGATACCATCAACCATTGAAAAGAGTTTTATTTTTTCACCATGTTCAACGGTTGATGAAATTTTATCAATTATAATACCAAATTTTCAATTTCATAATGGTTTAAAATGTTTTGCAAAACATACATTTAATAATGAATGGGAGGCAACACATAATGATCCAGCAGCAGCATCATCATCTATTATTGATGATCATGAATCATTTGCATTGTTTAATCAAAAATCGCCAACTATACCACTACATAAAGAGAAAACTATATTAGAGTTATCATTACATGATAGAGATGTTTTAATATTGAAAACCGTTTCATTAGTATTTACATTGGTTAAAGTTCAAATACCACATTTTACAGAGAATTCATTAAGTGCTACTGCAACAGTTAAATTTAATCAATTCACATCAATTCGATCAATAATAAGAAAATTATATTTAAAATATCATAATAATGTTGATATTTCAAGACATGGTATATTTTTAATAAATGATAATAATAATAATAATAATAATAATAATAATAATAATAATAATAATAATAATAATAATAATAATAATAATAATAATAATAATAATAATAATAATAATAATAATAATAATAATAATAATAATAATAATAATAATAATAATAATAATAATAATAATAATAATTTACATCAACAACAGGATGAATTATCATCATCAATACAATTAGAAGAAGAAGAATTATTTTCAACATACAATATTAATTCTAATAGTAATTTAGTATTTAGGACAATTTCAAATCAAGAGAATGATATTTTAAATTCATCACAAAAGATATTGAATTTAAAGATATTAATATCATCAACATTCTCACGTAATAATACATTGAATTTAATGTTTGATCCAAGGGATTCAGTTTCAAAGGCTATTAAAGTCACTGGCTTGCGTACTGGTTTATTGGATAGTTTAAATAAATGTGGTTTCTATTTAACACCATCAGAAGATGATGATGAGGGATTTTGGATGGATGAAGAATTAACACTTGAAATGTACAATTTAAAGAATCACACATTCTTATCATTTAAAGAACGTTGTAAAAAATATACCATTTTAATTAAAATGGGTGGTGCTAGTAATGGTAATGGTAATGGTGATTTAACATGGAGAAAATGTACATTTAAATTTGATCAATTTACAAAGGTTTCAACATTGTTCAATATATTAATAAATAATGAAAATATAAAGAATCCAAAAGATTATCATTTAGTAGTTAAATCAACTGGTACTTCATTAGAGAAACATCGTTATCTTTGGTCATATGATATAAAGTCACCTTATGAAATTGAATTTAAAGAGTATCCAAACAAATTATTAATTTTTAATCCACAAAATGGTGAAAAGAATTTTGTTTATGTTGATTTCAATGAACCAATTAAAGATGTTTGTGCAAGATTATCACAAACATTTTCTTCACCAATTGATTTTGGTTCAATATCAACAAATAATAATAATAATAATAATAATAATAATAATATAAATTCGAATTCAAATGGTAGTAGTGGTGCAGGTGGTGCAAATAGTAATGCATTAACATCATCCACAAATTCAGCATCAACAACATCATCATCAACTCCAACTACACCAGAATTACCACCACAAGTTAATCATGTTAGAGAAAGAAGTTATACTTTTAAAAGATTAGGTCAATTAAATAATACAATAGATTCAAGAAAATCATTAAAAGATCAAGGTGTTTTACCAAATGATGCTTTAATGTTAGAAGTTATACAAGATGATTCAATAGCAACTAATAATAATAACAATAATAATAATAATAATTCAAATACAACAACGACAATAAAAGATAAAAAAATTAATAGAAATAGTTTACCAAGTTCAACAACTATGGTATTTGAAGATTTAGTTAAAGATGGTACAATTTTATCAGAAGAAAGACAAATTAATATTTGGGATGAACCAGCAGATTCAAATGGAAATATAATTTATTCAAAAACTGTCACAAATAATTTAAATGCAGAGATTGATGCAGCTACATTGAATAAGTTAATCATTCGTTTAACAAATCCAGTTTTTCATGATTTAACATTTATGAAAACATTTTTAATGACTTATTCATCCTATACTACAACTACGACTTTATTAAAGAAACTGTTTGAAAGATTTCAAGTACCAACTCATATCGATGAACGTGAAAGATTGTCAGCTCAACTTCGAGTTGCAAATGTAATTAAATATTGGGTTGAACATCATTATGAAGATTTTTGTCATGAATCTACAAAGTTAATGGTTGATTTCGTAGATACTCATATGATGATTGCTTTTCCAACATTGGGTGTACAAATTAGAAATTGTATTCTAAAACGTACTTGTGGTTTTAAATCTGAATTGGTTAGAACTCGTTCAAATGGTGCTTTAACTTCACCAAGAACAAATTTATCTTTATCATTTACAAATTTAAATAATAGTAGTGTTGGTAGTATTGCAAATACTTCATCATCAACATCAACATCATCAACATCATCATTATTATCATCAACAAATTCAATTTCAATTTCATCATCATTATCATTATCATTTAATAGTGGTATTAATTCACCATCGATTTCACAAAATACACCTTCATCACCATCTTTAATACCATCATCACCAAGACCTATTACATCATCATCTTCAGTTTCATCTTCAACATTATTAAAATCACCATTATCACAACAAGCAAAGAGTAGAATACCAGAGACTAAAACCAAAGGTTTCGCAAATCCAAGAAATCTATTCGATTTCGATGATGAAGAGATCGCTAGACAATTGACACTCTATGATTTCCAATTATATACAGCTATTAAACCAACCGAATTTTTAAATCAAGCTTGGAATAAACCATCGATGGCCTCTAGAAAATCACCAACTATTCTAAAGATTATCTCTAGATTTAATGATATTTCACTTTGGGTAGTTTCATTAATTTTAGAACCTGATCGTGTTAAAACTCGTGCTAAACGTTTAAAGAGAATCATATCAATAGCTGATGAACTTAGAAAATTAAATAACTATAATACTTGTATCGCCGTAATTAGTGGTATTAATAACTCGGCAATTCTACGTTTAAAGTACACTCGTGGTCTACTATCAAAAAAGTATTTGGATATCTTGGAAAATTTAGAGAAAGAAATGAGTTGTGAAGGTAGTTATAAAAATTATAGAGATAAACTTAAAAATTCAGATCCTCCAGTAGTGCCCTATATTGGTGTTTATTTAACAGATTTAACTTTCATAGAAGAAGGTAATCCAAATATCATTAGAGGTAATCTCATTAATTTTGCAAAATATTATCTTATCTATAGAGTTATTTCAGAGATTCAACAATATCAATGGACTGAATATCAATTAAATGTAGCTCCAATCATTCAAACTTTTATTCGTGATGTTTCAATTTCTTCAACAAGTGACGACCTTTATCATTTATCATTATTAAAAGAACCAAGAAATGCTTTAAAATCAGATATTTTTTAAAAAAAAAAAAAAAACAAAAAAAAAAAAAAAACCATTTAAACATTCTTAATAAAAATTTATTAATTTTTTTTTTTTATATATTTTAAACTTGGGTATTAAAAAAAAAAAAAACTATTATTTACCAAAAATTACCATTTTATTTGTTTGTTTTATTTCTTTATTATTTTTTTTAAAATGGTTTTAGTTTTGTTTTAATATTAACAAAATCTACGACGACAACCAATATCGATGTCAAGGTTTATGATATTGGTGTTTGAACCACCACAACCACCAATACCACCCCATCCACTTGAACCACCCATCCACCCTAAACCACCACCACAACCGCCATGAAAGCATGAAATTGAATTATTAGCAAATTCATTAAAAATTAGAGGCACCAATTGAACTTTCCATTGAACCAGTTGAATTTGAAATTGATGAAATTGGTTTTGTTATATAATATATTATTGAAAAAAAAAAAAAAAAAAGAAATATTTACTAAAAATTTCCATTTTATTTGTTGTATTTATAAAAATGTTTTTGTTTTAATTTTTCTAATTTTTTTTTTTTTCAAAACAAATAGTTAATTAAATTGTTTGATTAATTTATTTAAATAAAAAAAAAAAAAAAAAATTTAAATTGATGGGAATTTCCATTTTTAAATAATTTTGTTTAATTATTTTTAACATATTTTGTTGTTTTATTAAAAAAATATAATCAAACAATTTAATAAATTATATATATTAAAAAAAAAAATAAAATAAAAAATAAAAAATAAAATAAAATCATTTATATAAAAATAAAGTTAAATTTAATTATAAAAAATCAATACAAATTAATGGCAATTTTTAGTAACTATTATTTCTTTACTTTTTTTCTGAAATTAATTTCTCAATTACTTACCAATTCAGAACTTAATATATTATAGAATCAATATCATCAATTTCAAACCCAACTGGTTCAATGGGAAGTTCAATTGGTACCTCTAATATTGATGGATTAACTAATAACAATAATTCAATTGCATGTTTTGATAGTGACTATAGTGGTTTAAATGGATTAGGTGGTCTTGGTGGTTTCAATGGTGGTGGTTGTGGTGGTTGTGGTGATTCAAACACAAACATTATTAATATTGATATCGATTTATGTCGTCGTGGTCATAGATGTTGTTAGTTTACTCTTAAAAATTTAAATAAATTAATTTTTACAAAAGTTTTTTTCTTTTTTTAAAAAAATAACAATAAATAAAATATTTAATTTATTTTAACCCACACTTACTTTTTTTTATTTATTCAATGTCTAAATTAAGCTACAATTTAAAAAATTAATAAAAAAATAAAAAAAAATTAAAAAAATAAACCCAAGAACTTTCAAAATGAATTTAATATCTGTATTTTTTTATTTTAAAAACTTATAATAATAGTTTTTATCTTTTTTATTTTTAAAAAGAAGAAAAGAAAAGAAAAAAAAAAAAAATAGAATAAAATAAAATAATATTATAATGTATTGATTGCCATTTCTATAAATTTAAAAAAAAAAAAAAGATAAAAACTATTATTTTATTTATTAATTTGAATAAATTAACAACATCTACGATGACGACGACGACCAATATCAATGTCAAGGTTAATAATATTAACATTTGAACCACCACAACCACCACAACCACCCCATCTTCCCAAATCATTATCAAAACATGCTGTTGAATTATCATTGAAAACTGATCCAGTATAATTAAGGGTGGCGATTGAACTTGATGTTGATCTTGTTGGATTTGAAATTGATGAAATTGAATCTAAATAATTAATTATTTTAAAAATGTTAATATTTTCTAAAGTATTTACTTGATTCATTCAAGGGAAAAAAAAAATTTACTAAAAATTGTCATTTTTATAATTTTTATTTGTTTTTGTTTGTATTTTGTTTTTATTTGTTTAATAATAAAAAAAAAAATTAAAATTTATAGTTTTTTAATTTGTAAAAAAAAAAAATTAAAAAAAAAAAATTAAATAAAATTGTATAAAAACACCCATATTTTGTTGTTTAATAATGGAAATTCCCATCAATTTAAATTTTCTTTTCTTATCAAACGATTTAATTAACTATTTATAATGAAAAATTAAAAATTTTAAAAAATAAAATCATTTTAAAAATAAAAAAAACAAAAAAAACAAATAAATGGCAATTTTTAGTAAATATTATTTTTTCTGTTTTTTTTTTTTTCTTTTTTTTTTTTTTTTTTTAAATGACTAACTATAATTTACCATACCCTATTTTATAAAATGTCAGAATCAATTTCATCAATTTCAAATTCAACTGGTTCAATGGGAAGTTCAATTGGTACATCTAATATTGTTGAATTAACTGGTAACAATAATTCAATTTCATGTTTTGATGGTGGCTATGGTGGTTTTAATGGATTAAGTGGTTGTGGTGGTTCAAACGCAAATATCATCAATATTGATATCGATATTGGCCGTCGTCGTCGTCATAGATGTTGTTAATTTTTACTAAATTATTTTCTTTAAAAATTTAAATAAATTAATTTTTACTAAATTATTTTCTTTTTAAAAAATACAATAAATAAAAAATTTAATTTATTTGAACCCTACAATAACTTATTTTTTAATTAGACTATTTCAAAATTCCACTCAAATAAATATAATAGTAATATAATAATTACAATAATAATAATAATAATAATAATAATAATAATAATAATAATAATAATAATAATAATAATAAACCAATCACTTTTTCCTAATAAATTATTATTTTTTTTTATTATTAAAACATTTATATTACTTGGATAATAAATCTAGGGAAATTTCAAAAAAAAAAAAAAAAAAAAAAAAAAAATGAAAAGAATGTTTCTGTTGGGTGAACAAAACAAAATAAATAAAAATTAATTAATTATAAAATATCAAGATATAGTACATATTTTTATTTATTTATTTACTTATTTATTTATTTAATTTGTGATTAAATGATGGAGTGTTGGTGGTTCATTGTGGTTAAGTTTTTTTTTTTTTTTTTTTTTTTTTTTTCTTAACTCTTGATGATATGTTTAAACCATGGTTTAGGAAATTATTTTTGGTTTTATTCTATTTTTTTTATTATTTTTGATCCAATTAATTAAACAAATAAAATTCCTTTGCCCTTGAGTGTTGGTGAGACAGAGTCAAATCCTTTTTGCTTGTTTACACCCCCTGTAAATTTATTATCTCCAAATATAATTTGAGGAGAAGTTGAAGTTTTAACAGTGATAACTGATGAAGAGGATGACTTATTTTTAAAATTTAATTTGGTGATTGAATCTTTATTTTTTAAAAAAGAATTGTTAATAAAAAAAAAAAATTTTATTTTATTTGTAAATAAAATAATACTTACCTATAATCATTTTATTTTTTTGTTTATTTATATTTTTTTTGTTTGAATGTATTTATTGTTTGATAAAAAAAAAAAAAAAAAAAAAAAAAACATTTTATACGTTTTTTTTTTTTTTATTTTATTTTATTATTTTATTATTATAATTAAGATCAACAATCAAGATACAACTGAATTTAAAAAAAAAAAAAAAAAGAAAAAAAAAAAAGCACAACACCAATCCCACCACGAAAAAACTAAAAATTACAAAAAAAAAAAAAAGACATCCTCACAATTTTTTATTTCTTTTTTTTTTTAAACCTTTTGCCACCATCTGATTTTTTTTTTTTTTTGCCACTTGAAAAAGGAAATGTTTTTGTTACATAAAATAATAATAATAATAATAATGATAATAATAAATAAAAATAAAAAAACTAAAAAGATATTCTAATTATTATTATTATTATTATTATTATTATTTTTTTTTTTTTTTTTTTTTTTTTTTTTTTTTTTTTTTTTTTGATTGTAATCCAAAATTGGTTTAAAATAAAAAATAAAATAAAATAAAAAAAAAATAAAAATAATTTTTTTTTTTTTTTTTTATTTTTTATTTTTTTTTTTTTTTTTTTTTGGAAAAAACGAAACGAATAATTTTTTTTTTTTTTTTTTTTTCTTTTTAATTTTTTTTCAGAATAATTTATTTATAAATATTTTATAAATAATTAATAAAAATATAATATAATATAAAACAATATGTCAAATTTAACAGTTAATGTTATTGAAGAAAAGAATTTAGGAGATAATAAACCATGTGTATTAAAATTTTCACAAGGTTTACCACCACTTTCATTCATTGAGAAAGAACCAGAATTCATTAGTATGAGTACAAAGAATAAAAGACATAGAGTTGTTTTAACCAATACAGATCAATTAGAATATGAATCAGAGGATAAAGATTCAAAATATGCAAAATACGCAATTGGTATCTTTGATAAAAATACAAAACAATTAAAAATTGTACCAACTAAAATACAAACTATGAATCAATCTGTTATTGGTTATACCTTAACTTTAGATTCTTCTTCTGTATGTATTATTATTATTATTATTATTATTATTAATATTATTATTATTATTATTATTATTATTATTATTATTATTATTATTATTATTATTATTATTATACTATTTATTTATATTTTTATATATACTAACAATATATTATTATTATAAATAGGTAATATCAAGAGAAGAACGTTATGATAAAATTAAGAAATTGGCAGACAGTTTTGGTTCTAAGATTACAAAGAAGAAGATGCAAAAAATGGAGATGGAAAATGTAGAAAACTTAGATTACGAAAAAACAACTAAATCAATTGATGCTGTTAAAAATGAATTGGCTGATATTGAATCAAATGAGAGTAAGAATAATAATAATAATCACTCATCATCATAATACAATTTGTTTATTAACTATTTTTTTATAATATTATAATTGAATTTAAATAGAACCATTTGATTTACCAGATTTTGATGCAGAAACAAATGATGTTAGAAAGATATATAATATTGAAGCAATTTTGCCACCAAGAATATTCTTTGGTTTAAATCATCAACCATTTTTAGATATTATTAGCAAAACATCAGAAGCACCATCATATTTACCAGAATACTTTAAAGATCAACTCAAAAGATTTGAAGATATTAAAGATGAAGAAAAAGTTGTTTATAATTGTAAACTTTTAACCTTTATGTGGTATTCAATGATGTAAAGTATTAAAAATAATTATTATTTTTGAATATAGTGATGGTGATAGTGGTGGTAGTGGTGGTAGTATAAATTATTAATTTTTTTAATTTTTATTTTAGTTTAATGAAATCTAAAGGTGGTCATGAACCATTAATTAAAGAAGGTTGTACAAGTGAAGTTATTAATTTCTTAGTTTCAATATTTGGTAGTAAAATCAATCATAAGAAATATAATATTTCTCAAGATGATAAATTAAAGATTTACAATTATCTTGCAATCTTTGCATTAAAACTTGAAGATTTCCAAATCACTGATATTAAATCATTGGCACAATCATTATCACTCACTTCAAGTTCTTTTGAAAAACATTTCACTCGTGTTGGTTGTAAAGTTGTTAGAATTGGTTCTGAAAAGAGATCTGTTAGACTTGAAGCACCTTTAAAATTACCAAAAGCAAGATTTAGCAATTAAAAAAAAATAAAAAAAATTTTAAAAAATAAATAAAAAAAATAAATAAAAAAAAAAAAAGATAAATAAAAAAAATAATGGTAGTAGTAATAATAATAATAATAATAATAATAATAATAATAATAATAATAATAATAATAATAATAATAATAAATAATAATAATAATAAACACCCTAAGATTTTATTTTATTTTATTTTAAGAAATACAGTTTATTTTTTTTTTTTTTTTTGAAAAAAAAAAAACATTCACAATCAGGGCGATGGGTGATCTGTGTGTGTTGTATTTTAAAATAATATATATTATGGCTTTATTCTTTATTTTTTTATTTATTTTTTTTTTTTGCTTTTATTTGGCTATGTACAAATTATAATTATAAAAATATATCATAATGTCGGAGTATTTGTTTTTTTTTTTTTTTTTTTTTCCATTTGTTTTTTGATAGTTCTTTTTTTGCTTTTTTTAGTTAGTTCTTTTTTTTTTTATTTCCATTTGTTTTTTTTTTATTTCAATTTAATTTCACAATTAATAAAACCTAAAAAGCTTAATATTCTTGATGTTGCCATTTTACCTATTGTAAGTCCAACCACTAAATAAATTAAAAAATTATATATATATATTAATATATTTCTTTAAAATATATAAAATATAGTTTTTTAGTTTGATAATTACAAAATAAAAGTTTTTTAATTTGCTTATACTCTTCAATTTGTTGTTGTGGTTGACTTTGGTGCATTTTAAATGTTTAAGGATAAAATCATAAAAAAAATTAAAAATAAAAAAATGAAATTAAAAAAAAAAAAAACAAAACGAAAAATTTGAAAAAAATTTGAAAAAAATAAAAAAAAAGAGAAAATCATTCTTTTTTTTTTTTTTTTTTTTTTTTTTTCTTATAATTATTATTCATAAAAACATAGTTTTTTTTTTTTTTTTTTTTTTGTTTTTTTTTTTTTTTTTTAATATATATATATAAGTATATTGATAAAATAAATAAATAAATAAATTAATAAAAAAAAAAGAAAGAAAGAGTGTGATGGTTTTTCTTTAAAAAATTTTAAAAATAAAATCAAATCAAAAATTTTTTTTTTTTTTTTTACTTTTTTTTTTTTTTTTTCTAATATCAAAATGTATAACAAATGAAATTAAGTAAAAAAAAAATCATTTTCCCACTTTTTTTTTTTTTTATTTTTTTTTATTTTTTTTGTTTTTTTTAATAAAAAAATATAAATTTAAATTTTTTCAAAATTTTTTTTTCCTTTTTTTTTTTATGAATTACATTCAAAAGGGGGAATATTTTCGAAAATATTATATCTCATAATAATTACAATAATCTCAACTTAAAAAAAAAAATAGTAAAATTACCTTTTTATAATTTAGTCAAAAAAAATAAAAAAAATAAAAAAAAAATAAAAAAAAAATAAAAATAAAGAAATAAAGAAATTAAAATGTCAACAGAAAGAGGTTTAAAAGATAGTATAGCCGGCACAGTTGCTGGTGCAGCTTGTTTATTTACAGGGTATATTAAAAAAACATTTATATAAAATTATAAATTAAAACTACACATCATATTTACTAATTTTTTTTATTTTTATTTTTTTTTTATTATTTTTTTTTTTTTTTTTTTTTTCTAATAGTCATCCATTTGATACAATTAGAGTTAGATTACAAACATCAAATACACCAATTGGTATTATGGAATGTTTTAGAAATACAATAAAATATGAAGGATTTAGCGGATTATATAAAGGTGTGACATCACCATTGTTTGGTATGATGTTTGAAACTGCAGTATTGTTTGCAGGATATGGTCAAATGAAAGTATTATTACAAAAGGATGAAAATACACCACTAACAGTGGGACAATGTGCAATAGCAGGTGGGTTTGCAGGTGTTGGAGCATCAGTGGTGTTAACACCTGTAGAATTGGTTAAATGTAGATTACAAGTCCAAACAACCGGTCCACAAAAATATAAAGGATCGTTAGATTGTTTAGTACAAATTTTAAAAGAGGGTGGTATCAGAGGTGCCTATCGTGGTTTCACTCCAACCATTGCAAGAGAGTTTGTAGGAAATATGGCATTCTTTAGTACTTATGAAACTTGTAAACGTTATTTCAAAAATAAAGAAAACAAACCAAATGACGATGACGAATTGAATTTACCAGCATTAATCATATCTGGTGGTTTGGGTGGTATGGCATATTGGACCGTTTTATATCCTGTTGATGTGGCAAAATCGAAAATTCAAATTAGTGAAGGTGCTGGTCCTTCACCTTCAATCGTAAAAGTACTAAAAGAAATTTACTCAAAAGAAGGTGTAAAAGGTTTATTCAGAGGTTATACTCCAACTATCATTAGATCTTTCCCTGCAAATGCTGCTATGTTTAGTGTTTATGAACTTGTAATAAAATTATTAGGTTAATAATTATTTTTATTATTATTATTATTATTATTATTATATTATTATTATTATTATTATTATTATTATTATTATTATTATTATTATTATTATTATTATTATTATTATTATTATTATTATTATTATTATTATTATTATTATTATTTTTAATTGATTATTTATTTATTTATTTTTTATAATTTTTCTATTCAATTTCAAATTTTTTTTATTTTAATTTAATTTCTTCCAAAACCAAATAATGATTTTCAGAAATGAAATGGGTGGGAATAATATCTGGTTTGATTTTTTTTTTTTTTTTTTTTTTTTTTNNACTTAATTTTTCAGTTTTTTTTGTTTTAGCCGAAAAACACACACTTTTGGGATTGATTATTACCCTCATATTTTCAGAAAAAAATAAAAAAATTTAAAAAAAAATAAAAAACCAAAAAAAAAAAAAAAAGATTTTTTTTTTAACACCAACACAAAAAAAAGTTACTTCGAAATCTACTTTTTTTTTGATTTTTTTTTTTTTATTATAAACACATCATCTTTTTTTTTTTTTATAATCTCTTTAATTTTTTTTTTTTTTATAGTCTCTTAAATTAATTAAACTGCTATGTGTAATATAATAAATAAATAAAAATAAAATGTATAATGAATTAATTAGCAGTAGTAATAATACAATTAATAATAGCAGTTTAAGTGATAGTAGTAGTGATGGTGGTGGTGACGAAAAAAGAACACCAATATTTATAGGAATTTCAATTATTTCATTAGTAATTTATGCAGTATTATCTTCCATTTGTATTTATTCATTTTTTAAATCAATTTATAAAAAAGAGTCTGCTACTCTTTCAAAGGTAAAAATTATTATTACTATTATTAAAATTTTATATATTTATTAGAAAATAAATAATACTAAATTTATTTATTTAATTAATTAATTTTTTTATTAATTAATTTAATTTTTTTTAATTTTTTTTTTATTATTTTATTAAGATTTTCCATGTATTTTGTTTTTTATATACAACAACTAGAATAATTTGGTATTTAAAAAGAGTTGTAGATGGTGAAAGTGCTATAACATTTTTTTTTAATAATATATCATTCCCATTTTATATGTCTGCTTTATTAGTAGTTTTCTTTTTCTGGTGGGAAAGATATCATAGCACCTATGTCAGTAGTTCAGAATTTTTACCAAAATATAAAATGTATTTTATTTTATTTAATATTATGATTTATATAATTCAATATCTTTTAATTTTATTTTTTTATACAATTGCAAATCAAAAGAGAGAAGGTGGTGTAACATATTTATTTAATACATTGTTTCAATGTAAGTTTTAAATTTATTTTATATTTTTTTTTTTTAAAAAAAAAAAAAAAATTAATTTATTAACTTATTTATTTATTTATTTATTTATTTATTTATTTAAAAATATATAGCATGCTTATCATTGTTAGTTGGATTATCATTTTTATTTATAGTTTTAAGAATTTATTTTAAATTTACATCAATTGATAAAGATGTTTGTAGGAATCAAATTAATCAAGTTAGAAAGATTTGTTTTTTAACAGTTGGAATATCATGTTGTTTTATAGTTAGATCAATAATTTTCTTTTATAATCCAATAACTCATGAATATATGAACTATGAAGTTTTTATTACATTTGGTTACTTTTTACCAGACATAATTCCAATCATTTTAAATTATATAATCATTTATAATAATATGAAAACTGAACAAGAGGATAGTTCATTCATTAATATGTTATATGAAAATGAAATTGAAGATGATGAAACTAATGAAGGTATAATTAAAAATAATAATAATAATAATAGTAATTATGTGAATAGTGTTCATGGTAATGATGATTTATTAACGAGTTATTCTAGTACGATTTCAAATACTACAAATACTGTTGTTGGATATTATAATTCTACAACTCATACATTTGGTGGTGATGGTGCTATATTATCAACTTCAACTTCAATACTTCAACAACCTCAACAACAGCAACAACAAAGAAATCAACCAGACGAAGCATCATATTTATTAAAATAATAAATAATTTTTTAATATTAAAAAAAGAGAAAAAAAAAAAAAAAAGTAATAATTATTTTTATAAAAATATATTTTTTATTTATCAATTTCTTAAAGAGTTTAAAACCTGATTTCTATGGCAGTAGTGAACTAGTTTGTAAAAATTTTGATATTTTTTGTGTCTTTTATGGTGAGTTGAATACGCACTGGATAAGGTTTCTCTAAATAAAAGTTTGGAACTTTATGTTGAATGCAAATACTAGGATAGTTTTAAAAGTATTTGCTTTTTTATATAAAACATATGGTTGGGAAGTAGCAGATGTTTACCATTCTCACCAATTACAGAGGTTGTAGTAATTGGAATGGCATTATCCAATGAATTTGGTGGATGTGGTGTTTGAGTCTCCATTGTGATAAAAGTTTTTTTGTTTATTATTTTTTTTTTTTATATCAAGAAAAAGGTTTGCAAAGGTGCATCCATTTCACCATTACCAATTCAAGTAACACCAAGTATTAATCCTTTTGAATTGATAATGGTAATCTCATTGATTGTGAACTGGTTGGCGATGGTGGTGGCGATTTACTACTATACATTCGTTTCAACCACCACCGATGTTGAGGAGAATGATCGTTAAAGAGTTATCAAATTTAATAAAGAGAATTTATTATCATCACATCATCGGTGGTGGTTGAAATGAATTCAGAGTTGAAATCATATAAAGAGGGGTACCATTGTAAAGATATTACTATGGTATTTGAAATTCATGAAGCCGCTGGTTTAATAGGAAAAGAATTTTGTTTGACTGGCTGGACTTGAAAATATGAAATAAAAATGCTAAAAATGTATCATTGGAAAGAGATATTAAAAATGTATTTGAAATTCATGAAAGCGCTGGTATGATTGGTAAAGAATGTTGTTCCACTTGCAACAATGAACCAGAGTACCAGCAAACACATCGGCATTGATTGATATCATAGAGTTAATTAAAAAAAACTATAAAATAAAATTTTAAAAGTAATCCAAAATAATTATAATGATATTTAAAAAAAAAAAAAAAATAGATAATGTATCTACTACTAAAAAATTTATCCATACTTTTTTCTTCTTTATCTATTATCTACTCTTTTTTAAAATCATTTGGAAATCTAAAGATTTAAACTGATTTCTTCTATTTTTTCAAATTTTTAATATTGATGTTGATAAGAATAAAATAAAAAAGTGAAGTTACAATTTTAGAAAGAAAAAAAAAAAAGAAAATAATTTTTAATATTAATTCTTTTTTAATTTTTTTTCTATTTTTTATTATTATTATTATTATTTTAAATTTTATTCATCAGAACTATCATCATCATCATCATTTTCGTCATCAAATTCTTCTTGGATTGTTGCTTTATTATTATTTTTATTATTATTATTATTATTATTATTTTGTAATTGCGGACGACCAGATCTTTTTTCCATAGTTTTTTTAAGTATTTCATTCCATTGTTTTTGAGACATAAACCAAGGACCTGTGAAAACACAAAGAACGGTTGTTTCAGGTGAATAATGTAGATTATGAAGTAATTTTGGAGTGATTAAAAAGTATTGAGGAGAACCTTCACTACTAACGGATTTAACGATTTGTTCGAAAATCATTCTTTCATTCTTTGGATCCATACCTTGATTGATTTCATCTACCACTCTAAAAGGACAAGTTGTTAAATCCTGTAGAGAGATTAGATACAACATGGTACTAACTGATCTTTCACCACCAGATTGTAATTGAGCATTCAAAGTTTTCAAAGAATCTTCATTACGGAATTTAACACGAATATCCACAAAATATTTTGAATAATCATCGGGATGTTGTTCATCGAAACCTAGATGAACTTCACCCAAACAATTGATCGCCTTGAAATATTGTGAGAAACTTGTATTGACTTGAGAGATAAACTCTTTTACAGGTACCAACCAATCCTCTCTTAATCTGCCCATTCGTTTATCGTTATCTTGTAACTCTCTTTGACGAAAGGATATTCTGTCCTCAATCACTTGAATTTCTCTCTTTCTCCCTTCATATTCTTCCAAAACTTTTGGATTATTTGAAATGATGAAATTTGCTTTAGTTTCAGTGGCTGAGATTTCTCTATCGATCTCCTCGAGAGAATGGAAACTGATTGATTTAAACTCCTCTTGAACCTCGAGTGTTAAAGGGCCAACGATTTTCTCTGCTTCGCTTTTCAATCTTTTAGCCTCTTTAACACAGTCATCGAAATATTTGACCAATTCCGCTAGTCTCGTTTTATCAGCTTCAAGCTTTGCACTCTCACGTGCCAAGCTGTCCTCCTCAGAACGTAATTTAGCTTCGAGTCTACTGAGGGTGATTAAAGTATGATCACGGGAACCCATATGTTTGAAATAATCTCTTAATTTATCAGTGATCTCTGATAGAGTATCAGCTCTCTTTGCATAGACCTCCCTTAGTTTTTGCCTGATTTTCTTTTCTTCCTCTTCAATGTTCTCCTCGGTATTTAATTCCTCTAATTTTCTAGCTAAAAATTGAATTCTACTATAACATTTACGACGATCATCAATGGTTGCATTACATTTATTCCTCTCCTCTGTGATGTTACGTTGAGTTGCAGTGATTTGATTTTGTTTTTGTCTAATTTCCTCAGCTGATAGCCTCTCTTGATCAAGACGTACCTTTGCTTGTCGAAATTTCTCTTGAAGTTCATCTTTCTTACCAGTGTTTATACCAGACAACCATTTTGCAACCTTGAAATTGGATACACGTGTGGTTGGTTTTCTATCACCATATCTTGAATAAGTGGTATAGTAGGAACCATTTGGAGTGAAGAAAGAATTGATATGTTTGGTAATAGTATCTTCATTATTCAATGCACGTCTATCGAATACAATACTCTTGAAAATTGGAATACTATCCATGATTGCATTTTTTACAACTTGATCAGCTTCAAATGTTTCATCTAAATAATGCGTGGCACCAATGGATCTGAAATCTTCAATATTATTAACACGCTCCATTTTGAAGCCTCCCCTACTGACCAAAGTGTTTACTCTTAACTTTTTACCATTATCAATGATATTGCTGTGAAAAGTTTCACGATCCTCCATAGATTGGAAAACAAATGTCATCATTAGATTAAAACTTAATGTCATCTCTAAGAATGCGGCATGTTCAGGATTCTGTACATTAATCTCCATACAAATCGGACCAAACACTTTCTGTTTGAATAGATTTTGATTTTGTCTTAACCATTCGTATGCTGAATAAACGTCTCTTTGATCATTACGTAGGAATTCTAACTTTTGAGCTTGAATATTGTTTAATTGTGACATCTCCCTTTGAATTGAGGTACACTCTTGATTGATCATATTGAACTGTCTATTCTTTGCCTCCTTTTCAATCTCCAATTCACCCAATTGTTGATTACAATCTTTCAATTCCCTATTCAACTTTTCCACATTTCTCTTGGTATCTTCATCATTTGGTAATCTTTGCATCTTTGTAGTCTCATCTTGAATATCTTTGGTCACTCTTGCAATTTGAACTTTTCTCTCTTTATCACGTTGTTGTATTCCATCTATTTCCGCTAAAAAATTCTCAACTACAATTACCAACTTACCATCTGTTAATGATAATCTTGATACTTCACTTTCAGTTTGTTGTACTTTTGTTGAATTATCATGAACTTCTTTTCTACTTTTTTCAATTGATTTAGTTTGTTCACTTTTTTTTTTCACAATAAATAATAAATAATAAATTAATAATAAAAATAATTAAAAATAATTAAAAAAAATAAAAAATAATTTTAAAAAAAAAACATACCTAATAATTGATTTAAAAGGTTTTAATTGTGATTCACCATGTTGAACAGTTTTTTCTGCTAGTTCTTTATCATCTCTTGCTTTTATGAATGCAACCCTTGCATTTTCAAAGATTGCCCATGTTCTTTTTCTTTTTAATTTGTCAACAAATTCTAATAACTTTTGTCTTTCTCTAAATTTATCTACATCTTTTTCTAATGATTGATTCTTTTTAACCAAATCATCTAAATTCTTTTTTAATTCTTCAAATGTCTATTTTTTTAATAATAAAATATAAAATATATTAGTATAGAGAGTGGTGGGTGGGTGGGTGTGTGTGTGTATATAAAATTCATACAGTTGATTCTTTTTGATGATTTGATTGTAATCTAATTAATTCTTGATGATTTTCATACATATTATTAATATTGATTGCTTTTTCAGTTTCAATTAATAATTCAGTTGGTGACATTGAAGCGAAACTAACAACTTTATCTTGTGGAAGGAATTGACAAAGATTATCAACTTGTACATTGAGTTTCTTGATGGTTGTTATAAGGTCATTCTTTGAGATTGACTTTCCATTGATATGAAATTCACTACCGTTACCCTCCTTCTTTAGGTCTCTTCTAATGATATAATTATCACCACTCTCATTGTGTAACTCGATTTCAATGTAACCTTGACTACATCGATTCTTTATGAAATCGCCCAACTGTTTTTGTCTACCCAATAGGTTAGGTCCGCCACCTAGTCCAAGTGCAATCGCACAAACTATCGAACTCTTACCTGACCCATTCGGACCAATGATTACGTTTAGTCTAGGTCCTGGCCTAAATTCAACGTCTGAATATGTTACAAAATTATTTAATTTAATTCTTACTATACTTCCATTCACAAATTCCATTCTCCTATTACCACCATTACCATTACCATTACTATTACTACTACTATTTTTATTATTTGGTGTAGGTGTTGGTGCCGTTATATTTTGTGTTGGTTGATTTTCTCTTCTCCTTTTAAATTGTCTTTGTTCTTCATCTTCACTATCACTTTCTTCAACAACTACTCTTTTAGGTATTCTATTATTCATTTTATTTATTTATTTTATTTATCTATTTATTTATTTAATTATTTATTTATTTATTTATTTATTTATTTATTTATTTATTTATTTATTACCTATATTATTTATATTATTATTTAATTTTATTATTATTTTGTTTTATTTTTTTTTACTTTCTTTTTTTTATTATTATTATTATTATTATTATTAGTATTGTTTTTATTTCCTATTTCAATTTATATAAATAGGTTACTACAATTATTTATGTACTTTATACATTATTTATTGTAATGAAAATTAAAATAATAAATAAATAAATTGAAAAATTTTGAAAAAAATAAAAATAAAATTAAAAAAAACGTGTAAAATTTGGCGCAAAAAAATTTCATTAAAAAAAAAAAATAAAAAATAATTTCCTTAAAAAAATAAAATAATTATCAACTAAAATAGAAAAGGTTTTTTTTTTAAAAATTTTTTTGTTTCAGGTAGGGCAAAAATATTATTAATCATTTTATTGTGTTTTTTTTATATTTCTATTTTTTTTAAATGTATTTCAGAAATCAAGAAACTTTTGGATGGATCGAGAAAAGGATCTATAATAAATCAAAAAAAAAGAAAGAAAAACTGTTTTAGTATTAGTAATTTGGATTTATAAGGTACTAATACATATATTTTTTTTTAAAAAAAAAAAAAAAAACAAATAAATATTAACATAATAGTAAAAATAATAAAATTTTAAAGGTTTGTGTGATTCCGGCATTCAGTTATTTTGTTTACTTTTTTTAAAAAAAAAACGAAAATAAAAGGACGTAGTAATTACAAAACATCAAGCCATCACTTTGTTCTAGCATCTCTCCAACGATGTCTCTTCACCTATTGAATCAATATCGAGAATCTTTATAAAGATGCAGATTACTTTTTTTAAAAAAAAGTAATACTAAAAAAAAAACAAATAAAATAAAAAAAATAGAAAAATAATAAAAAAAACGTGATAATAGATTTTCACTTACGATTAACTTTGGTGGCTTATAAAAAAAAAAAAAAATGAAAATGAAAATTTTTTTTTTTTTAAAAGCGAAAAAAAAAAAAAAAAAATTTTGAAAAAAAAAAAAATAAAAAAAAAAAAAAAGTAAAAAATAATTTTTCAAAGACAAGACGAATTACGGAACGTTCCGAAGTTCGATTTTTTTTTTTTTGGAAATTTTTTTCTTTTTTTTTAAAAAATTCTTTATTAATATATATGTGGGGTGTTGGGTGTTATGTATGATTTATTTTGATGATGATGATGATGTATTTTACTTTGTTTGGTGATTTAAAATTGGGTTATTATTGTTATTTGTGTTGTTGTTATTATTATTATTAGTGTTATTATTATTTACACCATTTGTCTGAGCAGTTGAAGCAGCATAAATTTGATGAACTCTCATATGTTCTTTCCACATTAAAGATTGATGTTCTTTTGAACAAAAGTAAGTGGCATAACCAGTTTTAGCACAATTATAACATTCCAACATTGATTCCTCACCACAATAACAACATGGACGTTGTGGTGGTTGAATATGTTTATATTTTTCCAATACTAATTCTCTAGCTCTTTGTTTATCTCTTTCAAATTGTTCTTGTTGTAATTGTTTATTAATTTGTAATTGTTGTTGTTGTTGCTGTTGTTGTTGTAATTGTAATTGTAATTGTAATTGGAAATTTTGATTACTACTATTATTTGAGATCGAATGATTTAAATTACCTGTAATAATTGATGCTGTTGTTGGTTGTTGTTGTTGTTGTTGCTGTATATTATTATTGTTGTTATTGTTATTATTATTATTATTGTTGTTGTTGTTGTTCGCTATATTGTTATTATTATTATTGTTTGAATTTTGGAAAGATTGAAATTGTTGTTGTGATACTTGTTGATGATATTGTTGTTGTAATGATGACAAACTATTTGCAGATGGTTGTGAATAAATACTATTTTGTTGTGGTGGTTGTTGTTGGGTTGATGATGATGAGGAGGATGATGAAGATGAATACATTGATGGGAAAGAAGAAGTTGATGAAGAGGATGCAGAGGAAGAAGTAGATGCAGCTGCTGTACTGCTACTATTATTACCATTGCTTATATTATTACTAAAAATGGATGCATTTGAAAATGGAGTTTGAAACATATTTAAATCTGTGCCAAATAAAGATGATACGCTATTACCTAGAATACTACTATTGTTGTTATTGTTATTGTTATTGTTTATATTTACAGAACTATTATCATTATCTAGGTAACTACTCCAACTTGGTGTCCAATTGAATGGATCACTTGAGTATGTATTTACTTCCTTACTAAATAACATTGACGATGAGTTTGATGAGTTTGATGATGAGGTTGATGATGATGAGGTTGCTGATGATGATGATCCACTATTACTATCCCAATTATTTGCAAATATATTATAATAATTTGTATTAACTGATGGTATTATATTTGAATTTTGTTGTTGTAATTGTTGTTGTTGTAATTGTTGTTGTTGTTGCTGTTGTAATTGTTGTTGTAATTGTTGTTGTTGTTGTAATTGTTGTAATTGCTGTTGTTGTAATTGTTGTTGTAATTGTTGTTGTTGTTGTAATTGTTGTTGTTGCAATTGTTGTAGTTGTAGTTGTTGCAATTGTTGTTGTGATTGTTGTGGTTGTTGTTGTTGTTGTTTTACTTTTGGAGAGTTTGGTATATTTGTATTTTGTGGTTTTTTTGGTGAAAGTGGAATAGTATTGTTGGCCAAATTATTTATATTATTTAAATTATTGGTGTTGATACCATTTGTATTATTTAAATTACCATTGCTATTGTTACTATTATTGCTAGTGTTATTATTATTGTTATTATTGTTATTATTATTGTTATTGTTATTATTATTAATATTAATATTATTATTATTATTATTATTATTAAGTGGTTTAGTTTGTATTATTGGAACAGTGGTATTACCAGATTTTGAAAGATTAGATTTGGCAATATTGGTAGATTTTGAAGGAGTTGCACCTAATGGAGGGAATTCATTACCAAGTGGTGGGAACTCATCTTCATAGTGTTCAGCAGGTTGTTGAGGTAATTGAGTAGCATTAATACCATTTAATAAAGGAGAAGTATTACCTGCTACTGCTGCAGAAAATGGAATTGGTTGTGAAGATGATAAACTGGATTGTGTACTATTACCATTAGCAATTGGTATAGCTGGTGCTGATGTATGTAATGAAATTGGCATTTGATGTAATTGATGAGTTGATGTTGTTGATCCCAAAACTGGGGAAATTGGTGTTTGTGATTGTTGTTGTTGACTTTGTTGTGATTGTTGACTTTGTTGTTGTTGTGGTTGTTCATTTTGTTGTATTATATTTGATTGTAAAGTTGGTGATGGTGGTGAATGTACTTGTGGTTGGTTTGGTGGTGGTGGTGAAATTGATGGTAAAACTGATAATTTAGAATTTTGTTGGTTACTAGTTGTTGGATCTGGTTGAATTGATAATTTTACATCTTTTTTAGTTTTATCGTCAGCAAATGGTTTGCTATAAGATGTTTGAACAGACAGTTTTTTATTTGAAGATTTTGATTTTGAACCTGGTATTGACCATTGATCATTATCATTAATTAAATTTGAATTTGTTGTTTCACACATTGAACATGTTGGCATTGTTATATCTTCGTTAATATATGTACATATATTACAACGCCATTGACCTGATTTCAATTCAACACCATCCTCACTAGTGAGACCATTTTCACTTAAAATACCATCATTATTATCTAAACCATTATTAATTTCTCCATCTTGTTGCTGTTGTAATTGTTGTTGTTGTTGTTGTTGTTGTTGTTGCTGTTGTTGTTGTAATAAATATTGTTGTTGTTGTTGTTGCTGTTGTTGTTGTTGCTGTTGTTGTTGTTGTTGTTGTTGTTGTTGTTGTTGTTGTTGCTGTTGTTGTTGTTGTTGTTGTTGTTGTAATTGTTGTTGTTGCTGTTGTTGTTGCAATTGTTGTTGTTGTTTAATTAATAAATTTTTTTGTTGTAAATTATATTTCAATTGTTGATTTATCCTATTGTTATAATCTTCAAAATAAGCTTCCCATAATGGTGAACCTAATTCAGTTAAATGTGAACCTAATTTCTCGAGTTTAACCAATAACCTATTTAAATGATATAATAGTCTCTCTCTATTATATTCACTGATCACTGGTTTAGTATCTTGTAAATGAGTTAAATGTGCCTCTGGTCCAACCGAGGAACCACGAGTATTTGTTAATTTCTCACAATGTGTTATGAATGGCATATCCTCAACATAATCAATTGCTTCAATAACTTGTAAATGAAATCTAATAACTGTCTTTTGAGCACTTGTTAATTTTGATGCTATCTTTTCATCTAAAAATAATGAACCACTACTATTATCTGATAAAATATTATTACTACTACTATTATTACTAATACTATTCTTTGCTGCTATTTTTAAATCTTTAAATTCACTTATACCTATTTTTTTTTTTAAAAAAAAAATAAAAAAAATAAAAAATAAAAATTAATAAATATTTTTTTTTTTTTTTTTTTTTTTAATTTATAATAAATAAATTTCTATTATTATATACATACTTGATTTTGCCTTTTGTAGTCTATCCTTAACATGTCTTAATTTGCAATGTTTTTCTAATAAATTAAATGCCTGTTCATCGGTTAATTCTTCATCTTCTTTTGGTAATAACATACTCCATTCATTCCAAATACATGTAATAACATCATCAATCTAATAATTTATTTATTTATACAATTTTAGAAATAAAATAAAATAAAAAATTATTAGAAATGTATTTTTTTTTTTTTTTTTTCTTTTTTTTTTTTTAAAAAAAATTTTAATTTTTTACTTACATCCATTTCAACTAATTTACCCCTTCTTTTAGCTTGACAAGATCTATTTTTTAAATTTCTATCACCAAGTACAATTAAACAATCAGCTTTGGAACCAGTTATAATCTCTGCTAAATTTTCAGTTTTAATACTTTGATTATTATTTTCTTCAGTCTTTAAAAATACATCAATACCTTTCTCAAGGAATTGGTTTTGTACTTCCTTTGCAAATCTCATCACTCTTGGATCAGCGGCATACAATACCACCATTTGTAAGAATGGTCTTCTTCCAGCCATCCTACTTGGATTAACTCTACAACTATATGATATAAATTCTTCTGAATCTTCAGATAATGATAAGTTACTTATATTTAAAAAATTATTATTATTATTATTGTTCGTATTTCCATTACTATTATTAACATTACTATTACTACTATTTAAAACTGGTGAAACTAAATTATTATTATTATTATTATTATTATTATTATTATTATTAATATTATTATTATTATTAATATTATTAATATTAATATTATTATTATTATTGTTATTATTATTATTATTATTCCCTGAATTATTCACAAAAGATGAAGAATTATTTAAAACGTTTGTAGAAGTATTATTATTATTAGACCCATTAGTATTATTGTTATTGTTATTTGTACTATTTAAAATTGGTGAAGTTGGAGCAGTTTTATTCTTTTCAGTTTGTATATTGGTATTATTTATTGTAGAGTTGTTTTCATTATTATTATTATTGTTATTATTATTATTATTATTGTTGTTATTATTATTATTTGAAGAGGAAGGTGTTTTTGCTGTATATGCTATAGTGGTTGATGGAGTTGACCCACTACCATATGAATGTGAAAACCTGCATGAATCTCCTAATTTGCATGTACCTGATTTAAAATATTTACAAATAACTGGATATCTACCTGTCATTGTAAATTTATTATTTTTATTATTAATATTAATATTATTGTTATTAATTTTTGTTGTTGTTGTTGTTGTTGTTGTTATTATTATTGCTGCTACTCTTGAAGTGGTTGTCGGTATTGCCGCTTGTTGTTATTATTGTTTTTGATGCTATCTAGTTTGTGTTGTTGTTGTTGTTGGTTGTTGTTATCTCAACTTCAATTGGGTTGTCCTTGAAAAATTCTGTTTTTATTAATTTTTTTATTTTTTATTTTAATTGAAGTTAGTAAGGCGAAAGTTTTTTTTAGAAAAAAAAAAAAAAAAATAAATACAAAAAAAAAAAAAAAAAAAAATATAGTTTTATTTGATTTATAA